>NW_010166741.1:5099-22511 GCF_000695765.1 Mesitornis unicolor
AGGGACAGTGCAGGAGCTGTGACCGCTCTCGGCCGTGCTCTGAGCGCGCTTGGGGCAGGGCAGTGAGCGGCTCCGCTGGCTGAGCTCCAGGCTGCTGCGGTGTTGCCTGAGCAGCCCATCCTGCTGGGAGAGACCGTGTGGGCCCTGCTCCCAGGGGCCTGTCTCTCCCGAAGTATCAGCGTTACCTACCCTGGATTATCGCTGTTCGTATGAACAGCACAGTATGATCTCTAATGCGTCTTTATTTATAACGCATATATTGTTAGTGGATTTGGGAGGTACAGTGTACACATTGCAATGCTTTGGTGGAGGCTGCTATCTAGTCCTGAGAGTCTATCAGGATAATTTTTCATTATTTTACTTACAGATGTGGTCATTTAAGTGTATAAGGCATTGTCTTTGCCTAGTTCAACATAGAGTGCCTGACCAGAAAAGATGACAGTTAAGGAATCTCCTGTCCTCTTAAGATTTCCATTTAGTTAATGTACTCCAGGTATAAATTCATCAGTTACTTGTGTTGCTCATGTATGTGGGATTACATTGGATCATTATCTCTTGTATGCAGTAAAGCAGGTGTTTGAGTTTCAGTAATGTATTTAGGAGATTTATATCAATTCTTCTATCAGTACTTTTACTTTAGTATATAAATTGCAGCAATATGAAACAAGCCAACTGTGCAAACTGTGGTATACCTTTTGTGGTATACATCATGGATGCATTGAGTAGAGAGGCTGGAAAAAGAATACATATTTGTCAGTGAGGTTATTATCAATACAGAGTGAAGGTGAGGTTCAAGAGAGTGGTGGTGGTGGGGTGGTTTGTGAAAGCTCCTCTGTCAGTGTTCCAGTTTCTCCACTGGCTGGAAAGAACATTCACCTGTTAATTTCTGTCTCCCTGAAAGTCAGATTATTCCTCAGCACTTCATAGTGAATAAATAATATTTTAACCGAGAAATCTCACATGATCCATTTTACTGTCGCCATCCATATGACCACGTTGGGCACCAACCCGTGTTGATGGAAACGTGCCCATTGTAAAATGGGAACGAGGGTTCCTGATTAGTAAAGCATGTCTCCTGGGGAGCTGGTTAAGTAGATAGCTGTTCATTACTTAGTATGTTATGGGTCAAGAGGCTCAGAAAACAGGTTTTAATCTTCAAGGCTTTGCAGTTGTATGTACAGTTTTAGTGAAGTGTAAGTAGAAATAATGGGAGGAAATATGAAAAAGACTGAATGTTGAGGAACACTTTCCGAATGTGCAATAAAAATTGAGATGGAGATCATCTGGAGGATGCCTCCCATTCATAGAGCCCTTCTTGAGGGCACAGACAGGGTCTTTGTTTTGCTGCTTATTCCTGGAAGGAGTTATTTCAGAACTGACTGGTCTTCACAAAGAAGGTTATCAGTGAACGATGAAAACCATGTGAGTTCGGAGGGAAAGTTCTTAAGCTGTGTTCTACAGTATAAGCTTTTCCTGTGTATTCCTGTTCCTTCTGCTCAAGTTTCTGTCCTGGGAATTCTTCTTACCTAACTTTGTGTCTCTTGTTTGTTGTAGTGTGTAAGGTTGCTAGTACAGGTGTCAATGAGAGGTTACAGGGTTACTCAGGGTGACGAATGCTGAAGTTCATATTTACCCTTGATATGCTGCTACGGTAGAGATCAGCAGCAGCTTCTGCTGCACAACTTCCTTCTTAGAAATGGCAGTTCTAATTTCATTTCTGTTTTAAAATGCACTGTTCAATTTGTGATCAACATGGGTACCACCATAGGTTGGGTGCTTTTCAACCCAACCTTTTTTTTTTTTTTAACATCTATGGACTTGCTCCCTTTAAATAGGAAAGTTCAATGCTGGTGGGGAACCCGCATTGAGCAAATGATAATAGCAAATGGTAATAGCAGATAGTAATTTGTTACTTGTATTAGGGGACAAAAGGCCCTGAGCAGATACTATTGAGTTGGATATGGTACCTATCTAGAGAAGAGTTTAATACATTTAAATCAGATAATGGTACCTTCCTTTACAGACATTACTACACATCAGACATCCTTTCTTGCTGCCACCCTACAACTTATTTCATTCTGATCACTTGTTTGCCACTTAAAATTGAAATAAACAGAGCACACCTTGCTAAAAGGCATAGCCTTTGGTTTAAATAGCCAGGTGGAGCCAGGATTTGAAACGAGTATTTTAAGCAGGGAAGGACTTGATCTGAAGGACCATGCCTGCCAGGTGGCAGCCTGCAAGTCACTGTGAGGACAAATAAAGAGGAATGCAACCTAGGGGCTGCATTGAGAGCTGTGCACAAATACTGCTACCCTCCTGCTTAGTGAGATTCACAAACTGCTGAGACATCCCCTGCATTCCAGTTCCACTGCCTGTTCTGCAAATCACTTAAGAGGTTTAAAACTTCCTTGTAATTCTACTCTGCACATGAACTTTGAGTGAAGAGAAAGGAAGGACCAGTGAAATTAGAGTCTGGGCCTCAGGGACCCCTTCAAATTGCTATTGCAAGCATTTGGCAAAGACTGGGATAACATCCTATGTATCCATCTTTGTCCCTAGCTGTGTGCCCCTGGGCTTTGTTCTGGGCTTTCTGATTTCTAGTGCAGTGTAAAACTTGAACACTTGCTGTTGCCAGTGTATATTAATGCATGTGGCAATGTACACGCTAATGTAACATAGTCGTTAAAAGTAAATACTAAAATATATTCACATAATTTTGACATTAAGAAGGTTGTAAACAGGAAACACAGCAATGTTCCTATCATTCTGGACAGAAGAACACAGGATTTTGAAGAATACAGTGAGATAAAACATATGGTTGTGACACCCCCAAAGCACAACAAAGGTTACAAATTTTTTAAATTACTGTGATGATACTGTATGAGGAATCTTGAGAATGAATACCTAATAGGGATAGGCTGGTTTTGTTTATTTATTTTATTTATATAAAGGATTAATTTGTAGTGCATCCTTAAAGCTGATATGTGGCATAAATAGTTTGGACAGTGATTTGTAATCTCTGTTTATGAGTACATGACTGCTACTCTTATAAATGTCATCACTTTCTTGGTAGTATCTGGTAATATCTGAGTCATGAGGTGCTGACAAAAATCCACTGCACTTAATGTGAAACTTGAGGCATTTTGCTCATTCCAAAAGATATTAGCAATAGCCAGCCCCACATTTAACTGATAAATAACGTGTACATGTGCATATGACACTGTTGTGCTGCTATGTGGATTTTTTCCTCTTACCTAAAATCTTTGTGGAAATACATCAGAGTTCAGATCATGACTTTTTTTTTTTTTTACTAGTCTGTCTTAATGGATACTAAGAGATGTATGTATGGAGTCAGTGCATTGTGCCAGCGGGAGCAGATCCTTATGAAGGCAAAGCAGGCTTCCTTTGGTGAATTTCATTTGAACTTGAATATCCTGACTGTAAAAGTGAATTCTGCATATGTTTTCACCAGCTTAAGAAATGAAACCTCACACATGGAGTTGAGTACTGAAAAATATTTCATTTTTCCATTATTTCCCTCTTTCTTTACAGCCATACAGCAGGATATGAAAATGAGAACCATGGTGCTCCCATGTTATACAGCTGTGGGGCCCAATACAGAATACACACCCATGGAGTTTTTAGAGGCATACAAGTGAGTATAGTAGGACATTCTTCATAGGGAAGTAAAACTGCTGCCTGTTTATAATGTTCATTTTCATTTACTACTTCACTGGTATTTATACATCCATCCTTGATTTGAGGTTTCCCTGTGTTTGCAAGAAACGCTTCAGATAAATGTCCTGACTTCACTCAAGCCATTGAAGTATAATGTAAGGTTTCTTTCTGACAGAGTAATTTAAAATTGTTTATTTCTTCTTCTGAAGTATATCTGTGAGACAGTATTCCTTACTAGTGTCTCAGAATTGTCCAAGATATATGATCCAGTTTCCAACTTCTAGCTCCCATTGCTTTGTCTCTGTGAAACTTCTGTGGTTACAATGGACTACGTCTGATAACTGTATATAAGGAGGTGTTCGATGACATTTTGCTTTTATGGATTTCTGAAACTTTACTAATTCAAACAGATTTCCTTAAACCGAAATATAATAGTGATTGTTTCCTAATGACTAAGTAATTAGTTAATATTTGGAAGGAACTTACCATTCATGGGAGTTAATTTCCTCCCTTTCTGAAACAGTCATTTAATTAATAAATACCCTTGTAAAAGATAAATGTTCTTAAAACTGATGGCTAAGTCACTACATAATATTCGTCTCTTCAGTGTTGCTCTGTGTTGTCAACATCAGTGTTTTTAGATAGCATTTTTTCTTTTTCTCCTTTTCTGTATAGTTTAACATATCATTATTCAGTGGCAAGCTCTCAGAAGAGGTATGCTTGTGAGCCAGCTTTTGTTGAGTGAATAAAAGTAAGCAGTTGACATTGTCTAAGGAAGTTCATTATCCCAGGAGGAGAAGATCATCTCTGATGGAACATTGTGGCAGTGGCCAGAGTGCATTAAGGCTGAACTCTTCACCAGCCCCACCTAGACAGTCTTTCTTGTTTTGTTTTTTTTACCAATTTATATTAACCCAATAAATTAATTTCTCTGTCCTTTAACTCTGTATGAATATTTAAAATAAAGAGGAGAATGCTACTTTGGCTCGTGCTCTTGTCTCTTACACTGGTGTAAGTCTAATAATACTTCATGTGCCAATGGGTGATCTTCTAGGATTGTGTGATTTTACATGAGGTTGGAATGTGGCCCACTTAATCTTGCATATAAATATTAGTTAGAGAATTTAATAAGTAGAGTTCACTGTATTTCACTTTCAAATAATTTTAATACTCTGCAAAGAACAGACTAAGGTATACATAACTTCGGTAATGTATAATAAAATAAAATGGCCTGTTTGTAATATAATGTATTAACTATCTCGCTGTCATGGAGAAGTGCCTTTGATTGTTTGTCTTTGAATATGTTAAGTAAAGCTGGAGAACGTACATATTGCATTAGCAATTCTCTGTCATTGCAGGATGTCCGACGGGTGCCAGGAGTAGCTCCAACTATTGTCCGATCAACAAGTGAGACGAATGAAAAACGTCCCTTCATGTGTGCATATCCTGGCTGTAACAAGCGATACTTTAAGTTGTCCCATTTGCAGATGCACAGCAGAAAGCACACTGGTAAGTGTCAGCATGGATTGGTATAAATCATACTACAGCACTGGACAGCAGAGTGGGTAGGGTGGTTTTAAAAAGGCATAAGGTGCAAGAAGTGATCTGCCAGGTCAGGGGCAGTGAGAATCTGTCATATGAGGTATGTATGTGCTCTGTCATCTGGGCAATCCCTCTTTTGGATGCAGAAGACTCTCTGAATCTGGTGAAGAAAAACAAAGCAGCGCTGACAGCAAGTTGGGCATCATTCGGGGCTGTGAATGGTCGTATATTTTTTCTTTTCCTTCCTCTCATTTGGGAGCACCAAAGCTTGCTCCAAATCTTAACTGTTAACTATTAAGAAGTTTCCTCTGCAAGAGGAACCTAGACATTTAGCATCCTCCTGTTCCTCTGTGTAAACCTTTTCTGTCTAGGGGTGAAAGCAGGGCTTGGCAAATGAGCTTCCTTGGGATGGGATCTTTCTATGAAGAGTTGAGCCTGAAGCCAGTCATTTGTAGGCTAAGATCCGGATTCTCTGAGTTCAGGCAATATAAATTACATCTCAAAATGTGAAAATCAGGTGTCCTGCTGCACCCTGACAAAGAGTAAATGGAATTATTTCCGCTATTGGCAGATTTATACTGTTGGAAATGTAGAATTATGTTATAGCATTAGATGTGCTCTTTATTATTTTCATCTGCCTATCATGTTTGTAGTTAGTTCTTTCTGTGCTAATCTAGAAATTTGTGGATAAAATGGTAAATATGGATGTTCAGTTAACCATGAATAAGATGGAAGGTCAAAGGGATGAAACAGACCACCAAAAGACAGTTCATACTGCTGTGGCTTAACAGATTGTCTAACATTTAATAAAAAATAGTTGCAAACTGCCTTTTGGAGACCATATGATGACATTAGTTAACTGCGTAAAATACTTACGGGTGAGAAATGAACACTACAAAACATTTTTATTTTCTGAATGGGCAAGTCACAAAATATTCAGACATCTTCAGTGTTGCTCAGTTTATACACTAAAGATAATCAAGACTACTGGTTAACTGGAATTCAGTCTTTAAAGATGAAGGTCTACAGAAACACTATTCAATTTTCTGTAAATAAATTGAAAACAACAGAAAATTTAGAGATCTTTTGGCGTCCATTAACTGAAGTATTTTTCTTGAGTATGCCTAAACAGTTGGAATTTTTCTGATAGTCACTATTTATTTCATTCCTAAATTGATTTACTCTGTATTTTAACAGTCATCATTTGTTTGTTCTGGTCCTGTATATTATTCCATTTAGTTGTTTGGCTTTCACAATATTATTTCTGGATGCATCACAAGGACTTCAGCTTACATCCTTATTTCTTTCTTAATTGGAAAAAAAAATTCAGAATTTTACCACATATAATCTAGATACCTAGAGTCACAAAAGCCCCAGAAGACACAGAGGATAATACTATGGCCATCTAGCATCCCTAGAGAGACTTCTCCCATTGTCTTTGAGGTCATGCATGCCCCTCCTTTGGTTTATGCTATAGTGGAACAGGTTAAAGGAAGAACACTTTTTTCCCTCATACATCTGTTCTGTACAGGTGGGCCCAGATCTTTCTGCCACTATATTTTGATGTGTTGACAAGAAAACTTACTTATTTCTTAAACTTTTGCAGGTTGCTTTCCATAAGAGGTGAACTTGTTTCCCAAACCTTGTATTTGCTGATACAAACATTGCCATTGATAAGACCATGTAAGCTTTTGAGGTTGGTTGCATCTAAAGAGAAGCAGCCAGGGATGGTGCATGGCTGGTGTGAGAGTCACTTGGGTAACTTGCCTGGCTGATGCAGTCAGCTTTGGGATTAGAAGGGAGTTCTCCCCTTTATCAGACTGGCAGGTTTGTGTCCTCAGCCTGTTGTATGGATACTAACCATTTCCTGTGATTATTGTCTGGAAATTTTACTTACTAAATTCTCGGCTGCTGTGGAGGCTTAGAATATGATGCCCTTCTGTCATGTTATTCCTAGTTTTTGGGAATGCTTGCTGAGCTATATTATATCAGAGCATCTGGAGCAGACAGTCTGCAAACACTTCTGAGTTTGGTGTGGTCTGGACTTGGTGGCCATAATGGTCTTTTTCAGTCGCATGCTCTTCAGGAATCTTGGGCAGCTGAACTAACTCTTGTGATGCAAATCCATTTCCAGTCTCCTTTGTAACTTCCTGTTTCTTTGTCTAACCCTGATTTGTGTCTCCTGCTTGTGGAAAATCTGACTGTCAAAAGAAAAATTTGGAAACCAGTTTTGTCCAAGGGCAGATCAATCATCACTATGAAGAACGTGTGTCTTTTTGATAACAGTTACGGTAGCTACAGTTCACACTTCTCTGCCCTTTCTCTCTTTTCTCCACCTGCTTGCTTTTATATGTTAGGGGATATCTTAAGGGCCAGTATGACTGGAGTGAGCAGTTGGTTTATGTTGGTAATTATGTGGCGATCTCTTAGGCTCTCTTGTCATCTTTCTGTTTGTAGCCCAGTGAACTCTAAACCTCCATTCTAGAGTTCCCTACTAAGTGCTGAAATCAAACTTGGTGGAATTAGCATATTAGACAGAAAGTAGTAGGCAAACATGACACCTAATGTTCTTAAACAAATGGATGTGTCTTTTCTTCTGGTTCAAGGTTTTGTTGGGAAGAAATCCTGACAAGCCAGTCTAAAGTCAGGAGATCTGTCAGATGTCAGCTCAAGTGGAGGATAATTTGGTTGTGTTTCGTATACCTCTCTACAGGCAACATAAAATTTTACTTGTCCTGTAAGGTGGTTTTGGATTCAGTCATGGGTTTGAAGATCTTTCACCTTTCTTAGTGTAGTGGAAGGTCAATTTTTAAATTATGAACACATGATTTGAAAACAAATTGTTACATATATCTAATATTAAACCAGCAGATAGTGTCTTTGCAGAATAATGTTTGCTCTTGATTTTATTTTTTCTTTCCATAATAGATACTTACAGAGGACTGGCTCATCAGATCTTCCATTCTTCACCAGTTGCAGTATTGCAAAATTCAAGCAGGGCCCTGAAACACCCAATTGGATTCTAGAATCAGTTTTTACCAATGTTTCAACATAGCCTGAGTTGAAATATGTTGACATTTTGTACCCTGCAAGACTGCTTATCCATTGTTAACAATGACTTTATTGAAACACGTACAGCCGAAAAAGCTTTTTTCTTATCTTGGTGTATTTTGCTGTAGTAGATAGACCTCTGAAAGGAAATGCAGAAGTACTTCTAACTCTTAAACAGTAGAGCAAATAATGTAGTTGTCATCCTGTGGCAGACTTCAGAGAATTCTTTGCAGAAACAAATTGATGTCTAGACCTCCATAAATTGAATTTATGGTGGAAACATCAGCATTCTTGCCAGAAACCCTTTGGGTTCAGTGCCACACACTGGAAAAACTGGATTTATCCTAATGAAAAACTGAGCATCTTTGCAGAGGAAATATCCTCTCTACCTGTTTGCCAGGGATATCTTTCAGCCTAAATATGCTCAACTCCAAATATGAGTTTGTACAGTGAAGTATAAGAATCTGTCAATTAGGAAGGTTGTCCTTGATGTGCTAGGGAGCACAGCTCTTGGTGGTGGATTTCTGAGGCTCTAGGGGATGTAAGTAATGCAGTTTAATAATGATTTTTATGCTAATCGTCTGATAATGATTTCTTTGCTTTGAGAAAAGCAGATATCCTTATACTATGACATGTGTCACCATGCTGCTAAATGCTTTACAGTCATTAGTGCAGTTCATCATTACAACACCTTTGAAAGACAGAGATATGTTCTCTATATACAGAGATGATAAATTGATAAATGGGTATAAAGGGTATAACTGTGCCTGAGCTGGGAACTGCACAGGCTCTCCTTTTAAGAGTCTGGTGTGGTGACTTCTAGGAGAGCACTCTTTCATTAATGTTGCTTTGAAATACTGACCTTCATACTTAAGCTGTTAAAAACCATTCTGCAGAATACTGTGGCAGCTGAAAGCTTACGTGTATTCAATAAAAAACTGGACAAATTAATGGAAAGAAACTCCATTAGGGAGCATGAAATAGAAGGCCACCTTTGGCTCAGAAAGTTGCTAACTCACAAACTGCTGGATCCTAGGAGAATGTCCAGGGGAAGTACTGCTCCATTCTTGCTCTCTTCTGCTGTCCTCCAGCATCTTTGGTGAGTTGTGGGGAGACTGCTGGGCTGCATGGATCTTTGGCCTCACCCAGCATGGACTGCTTTTAGATTTTCTATGACATAAAATAAGAATACTTATTTAAAATAGAAGATTAATTTCAAAACAGTAATGACACCTCACACCTGAACTCTGGTGTGAAGATGACAGAAAATGTTACCTATAAAGGCTCCCTACTAAATAAAGAAACATACATTTTATCTAAGTTTGCTAAAGCAAATTATGTTGAACAGAAAAATGTTATATTAGCGAGGTAAAGTTGTGATGACGTGATTGTACTCATTTGATTGAGTATACAGAAAAAGGGGTTTGAATTGGTGAAGGTACTGTAGACAAGCCTTCAGATTCTGCTCAGACCTCAGTCCCTGGTTTCACAACCAGCCTCCTCTCCTGATGTTTTCTCCTTAGTGACAGGCAGGTTTTTGCTCTTGCAGCACTCCTTCATTAAATGCAATGCTGATGAATATTTTGTGCAACTGCTACAGCAGCAAGAATTTCTGTTTTGCCTTGCATCTGGCAAATTGCTCTAGCGAAATTGTGTGTGCTTCCTCTAGTTTAAGTCAATTGGTTCTTAGAAAATAGGTTTATTCTATTAAAAGCATTTAATGCAATATGTGCAAGGCAGATTCACACTTGTTCTCTGGTTGCTGAGCTTTGTTTTTTCTAAATATTTTCCTAAACTGCTATTCTCTCTATCCTCTCTAATCTTGACGATTTTATTATAGCCTTTCTTTTGTGTGCCCTCTTATCAGTAATGAAATGTAAATAATCATGGGAGCCTCTGAGTTGCGGGTGGAGCTGGTGAAGCTTTGTCTTCATCCTCTGTTTTGTTTTGAAATTGTAGATGGTCACATAGGAAGGTGACAGGACTATGAGAGATTTTTCATACATTAAGAGACTTTAGTCTTCTACTGGAGAGGCTCTAATAGGCCTGGGGAAACTAGACACTGCTCTGACCCTTCTGGATGGTGATTTAATGAGGTACGAACAGACTTTTTCTAAGCTGGGACATATCTGTTGTCCTGTTCTGACAGAACTTATGGGAGTTAGCAGGTATGTGACAGTTGGCTTCACAGGCATTTTGTTTGGCACTAGGTGACATGGAAGATGTAGAATGAAAGGGAAAATAGGATTTCTGTCCAAATTTTCTGTCTCTTTTTGTTTGCTTTTTGTTTTCTACGCAATTTCCTCATATCTCTATGTAAGCATCTTATATTGATTCCTTTCATATATGCATTGGTTAAATTTGCCCTTATTTTAATCAAGATTATCTTTCAAAGTATTTAAAGAAGGACTTTCATGTGCATGCCATCAGACCCGTTATACTGTTTTATTCAAATACCTCCTTAACCATCTTCTGCGTTTAGATTGCAATTAGCAGACAATCATCCTGTCACGGCACTCTGCACTGCTGACATTGCCCCTCTTAAATCTGCCAAAGGGCTGAATTCCTTGGAAGTAAGTGGTTTCTGAAAAGCAGGCACCCCCCAGGGAGTTCTTGCGGCCAAAGTGTATGGAACTATTTCAAACACCTGTGGCAACTTTAATCCCTTATGCTAATAAATTAAGCGCAGCAGACATGGAAATTGTCCACACCTAAGTTTCAGAATCAGTAAACTCCTTTGGGTGACTGTCACAGGAAGTTAGCTTGTTCTTGCAGATTTAATGGCTTTCATAAAATCTTAGCCACACCAGTATGAATTTGGAATGCTCTTCTTAATGTGCTGCTTATACTGTGTTACCTGGATCAGAAGGCTTTTGCTTTAAGCTATACTAGTTTGCACCAGTATCTCAGAATACCAGTGCAACCAGGATACGTTTCCTCATCATAAATAAAATCAGAAATGCAGACACTTGCAATGAAGATTTATGATACATTTTAAAAAATCTATCCAGAAAAATTAAACCCACTGCAGCTGATGTTTTTCTTTAGGTCCTTCCTGCTGGACCTTTGTTTTACATCTCAGTTTCCACAGTAGACAAAGCAGGTCCCAGCTGGTCTTGTGTGTATGTTCCAGATAAAACCCAGGATCCTCCCAGCTTTGCAGTGGGAGATGTTTCTTTACTTCTTGTGCTGAGGCCTCTCCGCAGGGCTGTGGCACTGTAAACAGACTTTATGTAGGTATAAATGTAATTGTATCTGAGGCTTTTACAGGTTTTCAGTGTTGTGCAAAAAAGCCTTAGACTAGATGCGAGTCGGATCTGAAAGATCATACAGCTCCTCCTGTAACAGCATATGGGTTAGGTTTTTCTGTGCTGGCCAGATTTCACCAACTCTGTGGTGTACTACATGCTAGCAATGTTTCCCTCTTTCCTCAGCCTCCTTCATCGCTGCATTTCGTTTTGCGTATTTATGTGGTTGGTGAAATCTTTTGCATTGGAAACCATGTTCACTTGAGAAGACTGTAGGAATTTAATTTGTTTTAGAACGTCAGAATCTCACTTTTCATCCTAGACAAAACGCATCCTGAGGATCTCCGCCAAACTGTATAGGAGGTGGAAGAAGAGTTTACATTTACTTTTTGCAATAATTCATAGGTTTGCCAGTGAAATATGTGCAGCTACATAAGAAATTCTATTTAATCGTGTTTTGTGGAAGAAACAGTGTTTGTGTTTTGGGAGAGAATGTATTTTTCTGTGGTTGAACTTTGCTCTTCATTTTCATTTAATCCATTTAGTATGGTTAAAATTACCACCTCCATGGATGTCATTGGTTTAATTTTTGATTCAAATCCAATTTAGAGCAAGTGGCGAGTTGTTCCTTTGTACAAATTATATATTACTGAAGCAGGTGGAAAGGGATTAATAGAGGGGTTTTTTCCTGAGAAATATAAACCAGGAGATTTCTGTTCTTTTCCAGCAAAAAATCAGAAAACAATAAAAAAAAATCATGTAACCTGATTTTTTTGGTAGCATTAACCTAATAGGCTATGTTTTTAGAATGAGCAGATTCAGTATCAGTGTCACTGCAGTAGAATTATGCCAGCTTTCCACACTGATTCCAACACAGCCATATGGTTTTATTGCAAATGAGTCTTGGTGCACCACTAAATGGCTTTAGACAGAAGAAAAGTCCAAGTCTTTTAGCGTAACATGTTTTGTCTTCTGATTCAAGTTGATGTGTTCCCTTGTTTAGGTGTATTTTCTGATAAACCATTTGTCCTTTACAGGGGAAAAACCTTATCAGTGTGATTTTAAGGACTGTGAACGAAGATTTTCTCGTTCAGACCAACTCAAACGGCACCAAAGACGACATACAGGTTTGTTAGCAACTCCTCGCTACTCATTAGAGTTCATCTTTATATGTGAATAGCAATCCAAAAAGTATACTTATAAAATTGTATTTTTTGGATGTTATGGCTGCTCACACACAGTACCTATAGAGCCAAATTCTTGAAGTTAGCTACTGCACCTGTGGTTTTTTGATGGTGTTTCAGCACTACTATGTTCTTATAGACAGCTCTTTAATCCTGTCACCATCTTTTTGAAACAGCTTTCTTAATGAAACTGTTTGCTCTATATGGTATTGCTAATAGAGGGAATATATTATTTTAAAAAACCAAACAGTTCTGCAAGAAAAGGTTGCCAGTGAGTAACCTGTTCAATGCTACTGTTGGTATTCTGATGTTTGTGTGGCAATGCTAATAGCTGAATGCTGCCTGTGCATGACCTGAAATTCTGGTGGAATTACTGTGCATTTATATGTGGAACGCAGAATGGTGAAGCAAAAGCCACACCAGCTATAATGCTTAAGACCCTAATTCAGCAAACTCCTTAAGCTTAGATTTGAGCCTTTCTTGAATTCTTCCAACTAAAGAAGGATTCTAGGAGCAGCAAAGAGAGAAATGTCAAAGATCTGTCTGGTTGGATTGCATAAACAGCCTGAAAAGTGAGTAGCAGGGAGAGCAGCAGCAGTCATAGATGGGACTGGGTCCTGCTAGAACTGTGTTTCTTTCTCAGTGAATCATTTACTGGGTGAACTCTTCAGAGACAACCAAAACTACTTTTGAGTTCAGTCCAAATTCAGCAAGGTTTTTTTTGTGCATACACGTTTTCAGGAAAAGTCAATACAGCCCATTTCAGAAGTTCTTGGAGCTCTAGATTAGATTGACAGGAGAGGCAGCTGCCTGTCTCAAAATCACAGAAGAGGAGATGGCGGTGACTTCAGGCTCTTATCTGGGAGTGAAACCATGAGGGCCCTCTGCGTGGAACATGAAAAAGGGCTTCAGAGCACTTCTCTGGCTGAGTCACAGCAAGAAAATGGGTCTCCAGTATCTCAGAGAGTGGCCTGACAATTGGTTTATTACTCACTGTTCTGTGGTGGATTTCTGCCTGCTACTTTTCTTGCTAAAGATGTTCTTTCCCACTCAGACTGTGTTACTGAGAGATGTAGGAAGTATCTCTAAAAGCTGTTGGTAAAAGTACTCTACTGGGATGATATTTTTTTAGCAGCTGCATGCTAGAACCTATCTATGTTAAGCAGTCCCCAAGAGTTACGTGCAATGTGTAAAGTAAGTAGTAGAAGTGTAAAGTCAGTTAAGCCTATTGGGAGTATATAAAAAAACCCTTCTGCACTTCTGTTCTTCTTATGTCCTGTTTGCTCATGCATGATGCTAATAGTGCCAAGGCACTGGATCAGAATTAATAACATTTGCAGATCCTCCTTAATCCAAGAGTGTCTGTGGGTGTTTGTTTATGTTGGTGGTTTTTGGAGGCTTCAGACCCAGGCATTGGAAGAGGAGGCTACAAGGGATGGTGTCTTCGTTAATGAGTTTCTGTTATCATGTAGGCATGAAGCTGGGAGGAGCAGTTAAAGTCTGGATTTTTTTATTTTGAAAATTCAGAAACAGCTGACTTCATTCACCCTTCCAAAGGGCATTGGGACATAAGGACAGACTTTTTCATCTTTTCAGGTGTGAAGCCCTTCCAGTGCAAAACCTGTCAGAGAAAGTTCTCCAGATCTGACCATCTGAAGACTCATACCAGGACTCATACAGGTAAAACAAGTGCGTAAACTTTTCTTCACATTTATATTTCATTATTTTTAAAGTTTAAATCAATGTTGTTGTAAATTACATGATTAGAAAGAAATACTTAAAACAACAGAAGGAATTTCAGAGTGTGCTGATTTTTCAGTGTGACTAGATTCTCAAGTGTTATAGTCACTTCTTACAAAGGGATTTAGGTGATTTTGGAAATTATACTTTTTTTCTTCATGTTTAAAGAAATTTCAACTTGGCAAAGTATGTTTTGTCAGCTATTGTGAAATGAGCATCATGGTCTCAGCCCACAAATGTCAAGTTGATCTACTGCCTCTACTGAGAAAACCCTACAAGATAGAAATTTTAATTCTAGCTTCAGCCGAAGGTCTGTAATCTAAAGTATTCATGCCTACTCATGCTTCTCCTAAGTGTCAGTTGAGCCTAATGCAGGATAGCACGGAAAAGCTCTTGCAGTTGCTGCTTGTACTGTAATCTCTCCAGAAGATAAAAGGAGTGCCTTTTGCAAACTCACACTGACAGATACTAAAGTAAAAGCTTACTCAAATATTCAGGGACCTTTTTGCAGAAACCGTAGCATTTCATATAAATACTGGGAAAAAATAGGAGGCCATTTTAGTCTGCTTTGCTCTCACGTAAATGTAAACACCATTAAAGAGTGACTGCAGCAACCTCTGTATTTTATTTTTAAGTTTTAGAGTTATTCCTATGAACTGACATTTTCTGTTGCCTTCCACTATATGTGTAGTGTTTTTACTAAGTAACTGTTTACCAAGCAATTTGACATGTTATTAGACCTCACAGTGTTTTCTATACTGGCGTTAACCTTTTAAATTCAGTCTCTGTACAGATGGACAAGGAGCCTGAAAATCTTTTTCTCCCTGCTAAGGATTCTTTTTTCTCTTCTGGACCATAGAAACACACAGACTTTAAGACTTTCAAATATAAAAGAGAAATTTTAATAAAGGAAATTATTTACCTGAGAACGATGGCATTTTCTGTGGCACTGGCCAAATAAATGCTTCAAGTAACGGCCATATCTGTACTTGCAATCTACAGATGGTAAAGGGCATGGCTGTGTTCCTGGATTCTCCCCATAGTCTCATGCTGAGCTGCAGGGCCTGGGTCTGTGGGTATTTGCATGAAGAAAGGTATTTTCTTAATCAGCAAGAGGTAACTTTCTGGTGGAGACAAAATGGCAAGTGGTTGTCACATGCTAGCAAATCAGGATAAAGCTGGGTTCCCCATCACATTTCACTGCTAAGTAATCTGCTAATTCATTACTTTCATTAACCAATAATTTTTTTATCCCAGATTAGCTAAATTAGTGAAGAATTTGCGCTCTTTTTCCTAGTGAAACTCATCTCCCCATTCTAGTTCTTGCTCCATGTGATCCAAGCCCACACTGCACTCATTGCTGAAAGCAGCCTCACTTAAGCACTGATAACCTCGTAGCACAGATGTCTGTATGGACTTGCTGCCTGCCATGGTCTCAGGTCCTGTGTGAGCCCTGCACTGCAGTTTTGGATGTATCATAGAATCACAGAATGGTTAAGGTTGGAAGGCACCTTAAAGCTCATCCAGTCCAACCCCCTTGCCATGGGCAGGGACACCTCCCACCAGACCAGGTTGCTCAAAGCCCTGTCTAACCTGGCCTTGAGCAACTTCCACAACTTCCCTTAGGCAACCTGTGCCAGTGTCTCACCACCCTCACAGTAAAGAATTTCCTCCCAATATCTAGTCTAAATCTCCCCTCTTCCAGTTTAAAACCATTCCCTCTCATTCTCTCACTACCTGCCTTTGTAAAAAGTCCTTCCCCAGCTTTCCTGTAGGCTCCCTTCAGGAGCTGGAAGGCTGCAGTAAGGTCTCCCTGGAGCGTTCTTTTCTTCAGGCTGAACAGCCCCAACTCTTTCAGCCTGTCTTCGTAGGGGAGGTGCTCCAGCCCTCTGATCATCTTTGGGGCATCATGCTCGTTTGAGTGTAAAACACACGTATCCTGAGGGGAATGAGTACGAGTGGTGGGTGAGGACTTTTCATCTCCATCTTGCCTTGTGACTTCATTCCTCTTTCTTTCTTGTACCCCCTAAATTTTGCAACAAAACACCTAGCTTGAGTTAACTTGTTCCATGTTAAATCTTGATGAAGCAAAGCCCAGGTGACTTCCATCTAATTCCATCCTTATTTTAAGTCACCTGCCAAACTATTGACTGTGCTACAAATTCAGGGTTTCTTTTCTCCACAAGCAATTTTACTGTGACAGCAATCTTTGCTGTCAAAAGCAAAAAATGGATCAAAGGGAAACTCCACGCATCTATATACATTTTTGCAATGGAAATTTGATTTCTGATACCTGTACAGTGAACCTTTACAAAGTAATTTCTGCCCAGCGCAGAATGAATAGAGATTGCTGCCTCCTGTTGCAAGAGGACAACCAGAATTGCTTGTGAAACAGCAAAACTGCTTTTACTGTGGTGGTTCAGTGAAGAACTGGCCAGTAATAGATAACTCACATCAGTTCACAGGATGGTTTTGCTAATGCTGCTGAGATGAAAGAAGACCACTTTATACAATCTGTGATTTTTATCAGTAGCTCTGACCAGATCAATTTTGTCCCATACTGTTTTATGCACTCATGTGAGATAATTGATACTTTTGCCAGGATGTATGTTAAGTGGATAAAGTAGACTTTAACCCCCTGCCCGCTCCCTTTATATGTATTGCACGGGATTTTGCAAACAGAAATACACAACATTTCTGTCAATCCCAGATACTCTTTTGCTTGGATTGTGTGAGGTAAAGAAGAGGACATGTCTGGGTGAGCTCATACCACCCCAGTGTGCCTTGAGCTGGAGAGTGCGAGGTGTGTAGACAGCACTGAAGAGCCCAGTCCCAGAGCTGGACCTACTTTAAAATATTGCATCTATTTTTGAGGAAAAAAAAAACAGAAAGAAAATGCAATTCTAAAAGAAACATGAGTCACCAGGCACTGCTCTGAGCTGATGAAAGCATTCCATCAGCATTCC
>NW_010166741.1:22542-30456 GCF_000695765.1 Mesitornis unicolor
AAACACAGCCTGAAATTCCACTTAAACGTTGTAGAAAATTGAGGAACCAGATTAAACTGTAAAAAGGTGATGGCTTTTCTTGTTAAAATTGAATGTGCTTTGCTGGGGATTATTTTTAATGAATATTGTGGTCATGGGAATGGTAGAAAAATACCTTTAACATCTCCCATAGATGTGAATCTACCTTTTTTAGACAGTAGTGGAAAACTTTCAGTCTGACTCAGTAAACTCTGTGCTGAACTCTGTTGCTTCTACCATATTCACTTACACTCACCATTTTCAAAGAACTTCAGCCAAAACTCATTGAACTTGCTGGAAAAACTCTCCTTGACTTGAAGGCAAGCTCTAAACAGTCACTGACAATTTTCACAGTATGTCTGCCCCACCGTCCAAGGTGTGACTGAAGCTTGTGCGAATGCCAGAGCGACTTTTAAACTCGTTTGTTTGTGAGCTGAGAGTAGCATAGAAATGGCAATGCAGTGTTCAGTAAAGGGCCTCCATTCAGGAATGAACCACTGCAAAATGTTCTGCTTAATCTGAAAAGACTCTTGTTAAACATCAGCTGAGGGAGATGTACAGAAGCGCCGAGCGCTGATGTGAGCGGGAATTGAGGGTGCTCCCACATCCTCTCAGGGCAGCCCAGGGTGCCTCTCCTCCTGACAGGAGCTCTGCCTGGCTCTCCACAGCCCTGCAGAAAGACAACAAATAGCAGTGTCTGAGGCAAGCTGTGTACTCGGTTAATAACAGGGTGTTTTGTTAACAGGTGAAAAGCCTTTCAGTTGCCGGTGGCCCAGCTGTCAAAAAAAATTTGCCAGGTCTGATGAATTAGTTCGTCATCACAACATGCACCAGAGGAACATGACTAAACTGCAGTTGGCCCTTTAGACAGTTCAAACAAGTGAATAAACCAGATGGGACATTATGAGCTACTTCAAACTTTATCAGCCATCTTCGATCACCTCTGTCAGAAAGCTGCAGCTGTCTTCACATCCCATTTGACACAAGTTAACTAAACCGTAGGATTCTGCTCAGCCTTGGGTTCCATTTGGACTGATTCAATGAGCTTAAGAGGTTTTTAGTTGTAATTTTTTAAATAAGTAAGCAAGATTGCAACAGTTTGAAGATTACTATAATCTGTGACTACCTTCACATCTGTCTCCAGTTTTCTGGTTTTATTTTCACTAAAAATTTTCTAGGTACATATTGTTGTACCTTTTTAAGTCCTGCAGCGGGTAGAGTGATTCCTCCCTGTTGAAGGTAAGCTTTATGCTTACTTCATCTGTGCATATGCTGAGATTTCCAACGGCTGGTACATCTGTCATCACGAAATGAGATGCAACAGTCACCTGAGATACTTTTGGTAAACTTTGTACTTGCACTGCCAAAGGGCAAGCTTTTAAAATTGGAAGCTCTGCTTTTGAATTTCAAAAATGAAATCTTTTTTAAAAGGATGTATTTTTAGAACAGCTGAGGCTACATGAACCAGAGCTTCTCTGTACAGAAAACAAGAATCTTACCATTAAGTTAACTTGTTATTTTAAATAATCACATAATTGATCCCCTCAAACTGTTTTATTTGTCAAATAGCTCTCTCCCTCTCTCTCTCTCTCTTTTATGTATTGATTTTAAATTTATTCTATCATGAGATGCATAGATCTCCTTTACACAAAACTAATTCCAATCATTGTAGACATTTGGGATTTGTTTACAATGTAAAGCCACACTGGTTATGTGGCTAGCAAGCTGTATAAACTTAAAACTGAACTTTTAATGGGGCTGGTCCAGGATCTCCATTAACAGATTACTCTTAAGATAAGTAACTTAAAAAGACTCTTTGTCAAGTATATGTGAAAAAAAGACATTATTAGTGTAAGGAAATATATTGTTTCAGGGTTTTGGGAGGAGGGGTTTATTATTTACTTTTAATTGCTTGAAATTGTGTGTATATATATATATCTGATAATGTATTGCTCTTAGACATCTAAAATTAGAAAGTGTATAAATATTAGATGCATCACTGTTCTGATGTTGTTGCTGTTACAAACTATTGATAACACTAAGAATGTAACCTGCATTTTTCACTGAGCTTTCAATTAAAGCCCATTCAAAGAGAAACAAATGAGAGTCCAACAGATGTCTTGTTTCATGTCTGGTATTAAATTTCAAGTGCCCTGTCCAATAGTATCCATTTTTTTTTTTGTATATAAAGGTACTACCAGCACTGATGACCACTAGTTAACCTGTCCAGGTCTTGACCACAATTTATCCATCTCACTTGGGAATCGTACTGGCAGCAGCAAAGAGTGTCAAGTTTCATATTGTGCTATAAAACAGTTGCTTCAACCGTTCGTCTCCTTACCAAACTATTACTTTTCTTTCAACCTGTAGGATTTGTGTAAGAACTTCATGGAACAGCAAAATCCGGTTTATAGATAGCAGTACTGGCCTTCTGTAGAACTTCGCTGAAACCATAAGCACAGATAACTTCTTAGATTAGGATGTCGTAGTTGGACTTTTAAGTAAAAGTTAGCTTAGAGTTGGAGTGGCTTAAATCAGTGCAGCAGGTTGAAAAAGACAGTCTTTCTTAGATGATGAAGTGTGAAAATGAAGATAAAAAAATATTACTGTTTCTTTGTCATACTGCCTGCTTTTCTTTGGAAGTAAGTACAGCCTGCCTCAGTGCCCTTTGACCTTGCAAAATATTTGTATCTCTTTAGCAAAAATCTTTAATGTATCTTGCCAAGCTTTTTTCTCTAATGTACACAATGAAGTTCTATGATGGGTTGAGCTTTCTCTCTTAAAGTGCAGCTGCATCGTCAAGAAAACTCAACAGTTAATTCTTCAAGTCCTCTTTTTCGCATGGGTATTGCATCACTGTTAATTACTGTTGGGGTACTGTGACTCATTTGTATCAGTCAACTTTATCTTTTGCTGCCAAAAGACAGTATCTCTCTGGAGAAACTCATAACAAGTGTGGCAAACATCAAATATTTGAAGCAAATGGTGTACATAAAACTGCACAGAATTGAAAAATAAAGGAACTCATCCTGCTTTCTTGAGAGAGAAGTTCAGTTCCAATAATAGTGTCTTCTGATTTATCCGGCAGTCTTCTGCAACTACAAAACACTGTTTTTCAGTCTGCACCCAGAATAGAGAGCTGCTGCGAGTGTTTATACTGAAAGCCAAAAAAAGAAAAATCAGCCTCCAGTTGTGCCTGCATTGGTCAAACATAAATAAAACTATCTTTTGTGAAATGCAATCAAAACTCCACTGCAGCACAGGCCAGTCTTCCAGTGACCTGTAAATAACTACAGCTGTGGTTTTGCTGCTTAGTGAATTGTATGCCAAAATATAATGGTAGATGGCTACAAAAAATGAAGCGTGGGTTGATGAGTGACAGAGCATGTCCTTTTGTTTTTGCTGTTGCCACTTTTCCAATGAAAGCACTTATTGCTACTCTGTTGTTTGGTGGTCGTTGCGTCACCTGACCCACAGAATACATTGAAGACAATGGTAAATGTTTAAAAGGCTTTTTATTTTTATTCCTAGCAATTTTACAGTCTTTGTCATGAGAGGCATTTTATGTCTCTCCCTTTCATTTTGCTGTTTTCAAGATTCTATCAGCAAGGTAAGCCACCTTTATTGAAGTTCTTTACTGCATGAATTTCTCAGAAGCAGCCCCCAGATGCTTGTTCTTGCAGCATGCAATTCCTCATTTTGCGGCAAGCAGAAACTGCTCAGCAGGCTGAGTTTCTGTGAGCTTGACCTGCACATGAAAGATGAGGGGACTGCACTCTATTATATCTTACAAGTATCCTTAGCTCTCTGGAAAATTTTCAATCCCACGATTAATTGAGCAAATCTTTCATGCCTCCAGCCTCTGTTCTTAAACTCAAAATAGTGACTGATGTTATTTTGGCTGATGGTTAATGTCTGACTGTGAATGGCAGACTGTTCCTGTTCCAGGATGGAGGATGTTAATTATCTGGATAACACTTCTACTTTTCCTTGTCACTTCATGGTGTACAAGATGGGTTGGGTAGGAAAGGGAACTTGATCTCTTCTCTCTCTGATGGTGTCAGCTGAGATTCAAGGGTTCAGTTGCACCAAAGTGCCTAAATTGTAACCTCTTAATCATAATCTTGGTGCATATCATATTCATTAAGGGTATGGCCTGTGCTGGCTGAACAGAAGGTACAAAGGCATTACCTTGCTGCAATTAGGCAACCAACCTAAGGGCAGCCTATCCTTCAGACAGGTGCCGATTCCTGCAAGGGAAGTGAGGAACTTGGTCTTTGCTTCTCTTTCCATGCTGGGTTAGGCAACGTGTTCATTTTAGAAGCCACTCCAACCAGGCCTATCTGTTTCGGGATGTCAGTAAGATTCATTTCACTGGTCCACTAACCAACCTTACAGCAATTGGGAACAGTTCCTGAAGATGCAGGTAGGTGCCTTAAACCAGTGTTTCTTCCTCCTAACCTTTCCCTGGACAGGCACCGGGAAAACCCTATCACATGCAGTCTTTTCCCATCATCAGTGTGACTTGAGAGCAAATGCAATATTGTAAGCAAGCTGCTCCCAGCATGTTGTCCAAAAAAGCCTGACAAGGCTCTGGAGTGGATTGAGGGGCTCCGAGAAGGTGCCTGCAGCCCCACACCTCTGAGCTGCCTGGACATAGCATGAGGTGGGTACACAAAGGCAACCAGCAGCCAGAGGACATGAAAAAGTCCTGCTGCTCAGTCCTGCTTGAGCCCTGTTTGTACCTTCCCCTTGGGGCAAGTACTGGCAGGGAGAATCACTCAGCTTTTCAGTTGGGGAACTCTTCCCTGCTTGGGGAAAATCCTCCTCACCCCCTCCCTCACCTCCAATTAACAAAAAGGTAATTACAGGCAGTGTGTGCAGTTCATAATGGCACTAATGGACTAAAAAGCCCAGCTGCGATATTTGGGAAGATCCAATAAAAGATTCATTTGGATTCTTTTAGTTATTGGAAGTCCTGATGACACAAAGGAGCCTAATGAAACAGAAGACCTGATCACAAGAGCAATGAGTTAAAAAAAGCCCAAACCCAAATCCCAACCCCACTGACACCATTCTAAAAATTAGACAATTAAGAGTAAAACCAGGAATGTAGCCAGAACTATTCCACCTCAAATAATAAACACAAGGATAAGTTGCCAAGTGAGGTCAAAGAAGCAAATGGTAAAGTGAGTTTAAGAGACAGCTAGACACTTTTATGGGGAGAGAGGGGATTGAAGGATACAGTGACAAAACCAGGGCTAGAGCTGAGATAAAGCCGGAGGACAGGCACGGTGGGCCAATATCTCAGGAGTGCTCTGAGCCCCAGTTGCTCAGTAGAGGAGCAGAGCGGCTCTTGGCATTTGCCTTACCAGGACTGTCGGCAGCGTCCTATGGGGGGTGAAGGGAAACTGGCATAACAGTTTGAAAGGAAGATCAGCCTGGCTACAGAAATGGGTGTGCTCTCAGAGGCTCTTGTCGTAAGTGCTGCCCTTGCTTTCACTAGTGAGGTGCCCTGGCAGACTTGCTAAAAAGTAGGTTTTTGAGGAACTTCTACCCAAGCAGCTTGTCTTCTTGCAAGTTACCAATGCAAAACACAGAAACAGACACCAAAAGACAGAAAGAAAAACTTTTTTTCTTCATTTTTCATGGCTGGTTGGTGAGAATATGATTCAAATGACAAAAAGACAAAATATAGAAAGGTTATGTTTTTCTCTCCTTGCATGGAGCTTTGCACGCTTTCACATTGTCAGCACAGCCTGTGTCAATTCCCACCAAAAAAGCTGGCAGAACTTCTGTGGCTTCAAATAGTGGCATGATGAAGCCTAGTTTTAAGTGCTCAGTTTGGCCATCTATTCACTGACAAGCACATGTGATTGCACCAGCATAGTAAGGTTCTTAAATGGTGATGGTGAGGGAACCAAGACCAACATGACCACTGGAAGCAGGCCAGAGCATCAAAGTGCAGTTTTCTATATAGATTGTGATCCAAACACAAAGGCCAGCTTCTGCTGCTAAAATAGTTACCTTTGAGACCTCATATGGCTCTGGGCAGTGAGAATGGTTTGAAAGATGCTATTGTCCTAGAAGACGCACATTGTATGGACAGATCTTGTGCTAGGTGCTGTAGGAACACTGAGTGGCAGGGAGACAGGCCGCAAGCCACAGATAAGACTTTAAAATACAAGTGTTTAAAGGCACTGACAATATTCAATGAGAAAGTATAGTCCCAGGCAGGGATTTTATGTTCCTGGTGACTAAATACCTATCTCATAGGTATAAATGTAATTTAATAGCATCACTATTTTTTATGTGAAGCAGGCTAGTTATGTTCTGATGAACTCTGGCAGAACCAAGATCTTAATCTGCAAAAATAGGCTGAGCAGTCATGGGAAGAGCTGGCTGGGCATCCTGGCTTGAATGACTAGATAAATCTAATATAAAACTAGTTGCCCTTCCCCAGCATCAAAAAAGCCCTTTTGGTGCAAGGAGATTATAAAAAGAAGGCAGGGCACTGAGAAACTTCAGTATGGAGGTGCAAGAGAGAAATACAACTGTATTTATTCTCAGGCTGTTTCTTTTGATGGCTCATTCTCATCTGAGTCATGCCCCAGAACTCCCATTCATTTGAATGAAATGTTGAAAAACAGAACTACAAAAAAAGTAACCTCACTGCCCGGAAAAAATCCTGCCCCAGAGTTTCTTGGAAAATGGCATGTCCTCATGCACATGCTTTACTTGTACAATAATCATGTCTGCTTAATGTTTCCTCCCAGGAAGGTCTCTGACATCTTTTACCGTATCGCTGAGGTTTTTAGGTTAAGTTATCGGTGTAGCTGCACAGTGAAGGTACATTGTAAAGGCAAATAAAGAGCTTTTTATCTGCTGTATGGCAAGCACCCCAGCCCAACAAAGACCCGTATTTAGAGCAGGAGAGCTTTTTCACTCTCAGCCACTAGACGGCTCAGCCTGCAGAGTTTGCTTGCTTTAAGGACAGCAGCAGTTCTGGGAGAGCAACGCAGCCAAGCTGCCCGCTGCAGCTGGAGGAACTTCCCAACTTGCAACAGAAAGTTACAGGACTTGCAAAGCAGTTAGAGCTAAGGACTATCATGGAATACAACTCAAAATGTAGTTCAGCAGCCTGAGTGTGGTATTGTGCTGTTACTGTGATTACAGCATTTATCCAAGTGGATGTGGGTAGCTACTAAGAATTACAGAGTTTTAAAAATCTGGTTTCCTGGGGCTTTCTTTAAAGGCCAAGCTCCAACTGTCCATGAGGCTGCCTAGGATGTTGCTTCATGCTCTGAAGAGACATGTGCTACAAATCACTGCTCTTTACCTCAGAAGTGTGGAGATGCATGTTTCTGTTACAAGAAGGGAGAATTAATAGAGAATCAAAGAAAAGAAAGATCACATGACAGCAGGATTTGAATTGCCTGCAATGGATATTGCCCTGATGAAAGTCCACTGGACCGTCTAAAATATAGACCCCAAATTTGGTTTTGTACTGTTGTGGAATGAATGCAACCCTCCAGTGACTGAGCTGCTTCCTCACCCCACTCTGAGCTGCAGGACCTCAGCAGGGCTCGCCATGGGCTTCCCCTCTGTGAGCCAGTCTGGGGAGGACAAACTGGAGTTTGCATTACTGAAGGTCATTGCACAGGACAAACAACCTAACAGCAGTCTAATATTTCTAAGCTGCATAAATTCTCCAGGCAGAATCCAAACACTTGTGTCAATTCTGTACCATGCCCCAGACCGCCAAAAACCATTAATATAAGCATATTTATCTGGGCTGCAGTGTGTTATAAGAATTCATTAGGACAATATGTGATATGGTGCTGAAACAGAAGGCTGGGTTTCTCTGGCCAGAGATGAGGAAGTCTAGTCCCTGCT
>NW_010166741.1:30487-32080 GCF_000695765.1 Mesitornis unicolor
TCTACTGATAAAGACAATGTCTGCTGGCAGCATTCATTTTTTACTAGGCCATCTGCATCTAGTCAAGGATAACTTGACTTTCTGAAAAAGCCATTCATCAGAATCAACCCTGTACAACTTTCTCTTGATGAGTAAAACAACACAAAGAAAGACCAAGATGGTTAATAAACTTCTTTGGGAGCAAAAGGTCAATGCTGGTGTAAACAAAGCAGTGTCATAGTACTATACAGAAGCATTGAAGTTTCCTGCGTGTTTATATGGCTGATGCCCCATTTATTTTTTATCAGTGTTTGTTATCATTTATTTTGCTCTGCTTTAGCTGATCTATAAATCTTTATAACAGTGTTCTTTATTTTCTTAATTTTGTCATCTCTCTTATCGCCTTTTATCACCTGTTTGTGTCCAGTATGTTTGCCACTCTCTACTGCTTGATGGCTACCCACGATTAGTTTTTTTAACCATTTAGTTCTCATCTACCACACACAGGTCTAATACTTGTGTCTTTCAGAATCTCCCTTTATTTTTAAAGCTGAATTAAACACTGAAGACATTTCCATTGTCTTCTTAACAAATCATTAACTATTAAAGATAAAAAATGAATGAGTGCACTGATGGGGAAATATTCCTGGCCCAAGTGACAGAGCCTTGCTTTTAGCTACACAACAGAGACAGGCTGGGCAGTAGATGTGTACTTTTAACTTCAGGCCTTTGCTGCTGCTGTCCTTCAGAGCCAAACTGGAGAGTCCAAGACTTGCACCCCAGGGGGAGGTAACACTGTACTCTTCCTGCCCTCCCAGTCTTTGGCTTTCGTGCTTCGTGGCTGTACATGTGGAGAACGCAGCCATGGGAAGCTGTGCCAAAGTCCCCAGGCTCCCTTCACATCAATCACTGATCACCCAGCCAAAAATCTTGTTATGAGCTTGGACTGAATTCTAGACAGTCAGGTAGCAGGAGAATATTCCATACCTGCAATGGCAAACATGAAGCAGCTGGTACCTTGCTAATGTTATTTAACTGTTCGGTGATTCTTGCATTACAGCTACAACATTTAAAACCTCATAGATGTGTGACATTTGCCAAGAAAACAAATATTTTCTTGAGCATTTCAGAGAGAAGAAAAATTCTTCATTAAAGACTGTTAAAGAAAAATGTGATATTTTTTTTTAGCGAAGAGCCTCTAGAGTTGACCTTTTTGCCTTTGGTATGTTATTTTATTTCGTGTAATTAGAATACAAAAACTTTTGTACAATCTAGATGCTCAAAATATTTTTAAAAAATTGAGTTGACCCAAACCAATTTTTGGGGGAATGGCCTCAGCAAAACGTGTGCTGTTCTTTATAAGGGTTTACATCTTGAAATGTTTTGTTTAAGACCTATGTAATGTAATTTCTAATGGCACCAGCATATTTATTGGAACTATAGGGAACCAAAAAACACTGAAAAGTTTGGATTTCTCAATTAACTATGAATTTTGAGACCAGCCAGTTAAAACATTGCTCTCCCTTGTCAATAAATTTAAGATAATGTAATGCGCTTCTAATATTATACACCTCTGTTGAATTTGCAATCACAGAATCACAGAATATTAGGAGT
>NW_010166742.1:0-8099 GCF_000695765.1 Mesitornis unicolor
GGGTTGGACTGGATGATCTTTCAAGGTCCCTACCAACTTCTAATATTCTGTGATTCTGTGTAATACACCTCTGTCAATCTTGCTACTCACATAGTGGCCACAAAGCTGTGGCCACATGGGAAACTCGTTGAGCTGGACAAGAGCCCCTGAGCACACAGCACAAATTCACAAAGCTGACAGACAGATCACAATTTAGCTTGTATTATTTCAGAGTTGTTTCACCATATTGAAGGGAAAAAAAAAAGCAAAACGGCATTTGCAGCTACAGGAAGTCTCATTTAAGTCCAGTTTTGGTCAAAACAGGATTACACCCAAGGTTTAGTAGTGGACAGGTTATGATTGGATTCTATGATCTTAAAGGTCTTTTCCAATAAAATTATTTATGATTTTTCCAAGCTGGTCAAAAATGAAGGTTTCCTTGACTCTGCAATTGCTCATTTCTTGGCATTTTAGGGCTCTGAGCAGCAGAGAAACAGGCCAAATCACTGGCTCTTAGCATACAGCTGTAGAGAACCCTTTCCCTGCCCTTGGGCAGGGCTGCCAGCTGGCTGAGGTTAACCTGCTATTTTCTAGTGGGTGGGCTAGAAGAATGAGACTGAAACAGGTGATAAAGTTACCTCCACTCAAGGACCAGTATCAATGCTCCCCAGAATCCCAAAGGTATCAAGAGACTTCCTCTCATTCCTAGTCCTGATGTGGCTGAAGCCAGTTTAACTTGTTCCCAGCAAAAGGATGTCTTGACCTGCAGCTGACTCGGTGCCATACAGTACTTTTAAACAGTCCTTCTACCTCCCACATCAGGCTCCATTTTTACTGGGTTAACAATGAAAACCTGTTTGCCACCCTGAAGCCTGACCTTGACACCAGAGTAGCCCTTCTGGCCCAGATTCTTTCCTTCCCCATGTAGTAGGTTTGCCAAGGGATGGAGCACTCAATCAAAGAGGACTGGCTTTCCACCCCCCACCCCCCTTCCCTTTAAGACTTAATCCTATTTATAGGAATACTGTTACATAGGCATCTCCAAGACAGATGGGTAACCTGGCAGAAATGAGCTCAAATCAAAGTATCAGGATATTATCTTGCTCAGACATCAACAACTTAAGTCTCCAGTCCTCAAGTAGTACCAAAGGCATACTTTGTTTTCAGAGCATGAAGATGGGGCTCACTGGTCTGCATAGAAAGGGTCCAGAGCAATGCTAAACCACGCAGTTTGCACCTCTCCCCTCCAACAGAGCTGTGGGGCATCTGGATATGCAGCTGCCTTTTGAAGGGTAAATACCCCAACTCATCCTATAATCTTCACCACATAACTTCCCAGTAGTGGCCAGGACTGCTTACTATATCAGATCTTGCCAATTCCAACCTATCCTGCCAATATGGTCTCAGTTCTGCTGCTGCTGAGGCAATGGCTATTTCAGGAACTATTATTACCTGTAAAACTCACTCAGTACTTTTCAGCTACACACTGTCCTTTGCAGTGCTATGACCATAGAAGTTCTGGAAAATCTCTAAACAAAACATTGTTCAAGGAAGAAACTATTCACAATAGCTCCATTTCAGCATTTCTTCTGCTAAATGGGTGTACAGGCAGACCAGCAAGTACAGACACAATTATTCTCTGACCAAATTTGAATCATCATTTTTTATGAATTAAAATCTCCATAAACAGGAAAGCCACTATTACATAGAATAGGAAGAACATACTTGGGTAATCGTCTCAGACATATATATTATCCAAGAAAATACATTTTCATCTTTCGAATCCTCTCAAACGGGTAATCAAAATCCAGCACTGCCAGCTTTTGCTCTGCAAAACCTAGGAGAACAGTTTCTATTTGGTGCTCTGAAAAGAGCATGCAACACTTCTCACATTACCCTTGCAACAGAAATCTTGCAGTTACAAGTGAGTTTGTGCTAGAGTGTGTCAAAAAGTCTGAGCTTCAGCACAAGCCAGCAATACTATGAGGACACAGGCTATTGAAACATGCCTTTGTAACACTCAAAAGCTTGCAACATTATGCCGTACTGCAGTATCTTTTGACACTTTGCTACCCAAAGGAGACAGTAGACTTTTCCCAAACCTGACAGAAACTGTAGGGTCATGTAACCCAACCGAACTTCTACTGCTCAGATGCTTATTCCTGCTTCCACAGTAGTCTGACTTTCGGTCCTCAGGTTCATCTAACTTCAGAAAGCTGCAATATCCCACCTGGGGGGTGAGGGGGCATGGGTAAAGAGAAAGACTGGAGGACAGTGTCCTTTGTCCTCCACTTGTGCCCTGCCAGGAGACAGGAGCACTGCCACAAGCTTGACATGAGTGTGGCATCTCGCACAAAGGTTGCCCAGAGCATTCCAGTGGACAGCTGACTTGTGCTCCTCAAGTCAACACTGGAGGCAGTTTTACTCTTGGTGCCAGGGGATTTAAGCATGCTTCATAAAACCAGCAGGGAGGAGACCACCTCCCAGAGACTTTCAGCATTCATAAGTTCCCACATCTACCAAGTGCTTCTGCAAACCAATTTTAAGCCCTCTACAGCAGCTTTCTGCTTTCCTCGATCCATGATATTTCTAAAAACTATGAATCTTCCAGCAATCAAGCAGCAAGACATTTTCACTCAAGTTTACTTCTCTCTTACTTATCCTTCCACTTACTCTCAGGCACCTGAACTAAAGCCACTATCATCAAAGCCAAATTTTTAACTTTCATGACGTAAAATGCTTGTTTGTACTCAGTTTGGAAGGGAAAAAAAAAAACAAACCAAGAGACAACACATGCAGCAGTGTGAGTAATTTCCCTTCCTTCCTACTAGCTAGGGATTTGCACCATCCATCATCATTTCAGCTGGCTTCTATGCTAAAGCACAGCTTTATGCTACAAAAGACTACCACACTGTAAGACGATTCTTCCCACAGAGGGGAAAAACACTGTCTCTGTGTTAGAAATCAGAAAGTATCCTGAAACAAAACTATAACCCCTGGCCTCTGTTCTGCTAGGGAGATGAGCTAAAAGCAGTATGGCAGGCTGTTGGGATTTATAACAAACACTGACAAATATCCGTGTGTCTTCTTCCAGCTTACAAGCTGGTACTGAGCAGGCAGTCTCAAGTACCTTGGTGCACACTTAAGTCTTAGCAGGGATTCCTGAAGCAGTTTGGGGGTAATCAGTATGAAACACCAGGCTCCTGAACTGATTATAATTATTTCTGCAGTTGAGACTACCCATTGAACTAACACAAAGTTTGAAAGCAGCATGATCAAAGAAGCTACAGAAACACCACCATAGGTCTGATTTCACAACTTTGGTATTCCAGCTGCTCAGGACAAAGTAACTTGGATGCTGTAATCACACATGGCACAGTCTGAAGATACCACATTTCACTAGCAAGGATAACATATCAACCTTTCCCTCATCATCCTTATAGGAAAGGCTTCTAATTTATCAGCATCTTAAAAAAAGACACAGCAAGTCAACTCCCTATACAACATGGCTAAAAGACCAATTTCACTTATAAATTTCTAAGCAATTCCCACATATGTAAGAGCTACGCAGTACTTGAGAAAGATCCAGTTAGATCTTAAAGGCAAAACCCACACATTATTCACAAAAGATGTCAAAAAACCATCTTATCTCCAAACAACTATCTCCAAAGCCAAGGTTGACATGTTTCATGAAAGCACACCTAGAGATGCGCCGTTAGGATCACTCACAAGTTACTAGGAACACTTCCAGGACTTCCCCTGTTTCCCTAATAGATGGAGCTTTACCTTTCACCCCATTTATCATCTTTAAACATCACCTTTGGCTTAATAACAAGGCAAGAATTACTGACAATGACTGAACTATGCAGTTATCTGGTGTTAGATCATTGGTGTTCCCCTACTTAAGGCCACTGCCAGGTCACATTCAGAGCATAAGTTCATATGCTAGTTTAGGGGAGCACTCCTTCTTGGAGGCTCTCGAAACCTCCGTAACAACAGAAAGATTTCAAAGCACCTCCCACGCAATGCTATGTTGTTTAATGCAGCAAAATCTGCATGCCAATCATTGGGTTGTTTTGTGTGAGGAGGAAAGGAAAACACCACCACCAAAAGGAACAACCATTTCCTAGTGAGGGCAGAAGGTCCTCTGTGGTCTCCCGTGTCATCTTCTCCTTATTCTGATGGGACATCCTTGTCACTGCCTCCAAGCAGCTTTCCAAATTCTTCTGCACAAGTTTTATAGCAAGTCCTTCCTGGTGGACAAGTATCCAAAGAATACTCTATCTTTACAGCAAAACAGCAAGGGCATCAGCAACAGAAATGCAAAGTAACTTCTTTTACACCAGCTTCATTGTTACTTTAAGGCAAGCTCTGAATACAGCTGCTGTTAATTTTTTTTTTTAACACTAGTTGTTTACCAGCAGTATCAGAAATCCCAGTGTTCACATGCTGCAAAATTGAGAGCAGTTTTAGGTCAGTGCTGTTGACCAGAAAGATGCTGCATTAATTAGTGATGCAAGCCCAGCAGAGGCTAAGCCCCAGCTCTGCTAACCTTACCTATGTGCAAGGAGCCTTGAATACGACATCTATGGAAAACATACATAATGGTCTTCACAGGACTGGCGTCTACGTTAATACAGTGCAGGAATTTACTTTAAGATCATGCAGCAGATTTGCTAAAATACTATTCCAAAAGCCAGTCCAAGCCCTATAAACAAGGGTACGTCATCCACACCAGGCACATCTCCAAGACATGCTTCTTGTTAACACCGGATCTGGCAGCCTTCAGAACGACACTCTCACTCCAGAGCTCTGTTTCTCCACTGCCCAGCAGTCCTTGAAGGATACCAGTTACACGGACACAGAGGCCTTCATTGACACTGCGCAATGCCATTAGTCAGCAAACTTGCTTCAGAGGCCAGCGAGTTAAAGAGGAAACAGTCCAAAGCCCACAATGATTCACATATTTACAGCCTACGCATTCTCCTTTTCCCTTCCCCGCCCTTTATCCCAGCACCACATGCAATCCTGATGGTGGTTACTGGAAAGAAGCTGAGCCTGGCATACTCAGGACAGGACGTAACAGCCCATCCCACTTACCCTGCACAGTCACTACTTACAGCTTGACCACAGGCACCAAAGCATCCTTTTCCTGCCCAGGTATATTATTCTCAAGTTTAGGTGCACTCACATTGCCAGGGTCATCTTCAAAGCAAGGACCTTTGCCTTCACCTCCTAGCTATCAAGTAACATTATACTCTTGTCTAGCAAAAGCACAGTCCCTGCAGGGCAGCATAATAAGCTATTAGAAATTGCTTCTGTTACAAGGGGCTGCTATTAAACCCAGATGGATCAGTTACAGGGCATGTAGAACACCTATGACTTCAAACATCTGTTGTACATTACAGCAGGACTGGAAAAAACACCCAAGAAATGCTTTCTCTGCTAACTGCAAAGCCCCACAGCTGAAGAACCTCAAAAGACAAGGACATCAATAAAACAATACACAATAATGTAATGTTAGTTAACAGCTGGGCTGTTTCTTAAGACAAGTGTGACCTAATCACTTCCCTCAGGCTATCTCACTTCTCACTATTTCACAAGTAACATGCCCCACAGTTTAAAAATACAAGAAACGTTTTCCCATTAAAAAGAGCAAGCAGGGCAGTCTGCACAAGTGTTGCTGACAAGTCAATCCTATTGTCTCAGGGAGCCAGGCACACCCCAAGGAAAACAGCAGGCTGGAAAAAACTCAGTATGGGAATTAGCAAGCTGCAGACTCTCCATATACTTGGTCCTTGGACTATGGTGCCGAAGTTGACAGACTTGGATCCACACAACAGATTAGCTTCCAAAAAGCTGATGCTGTTACCTGACAGTATATGCTATGTCGTAAACAAACTGCACAGTCACTGTGTCCTCTCACTGTGCCAACATGTGAACAGGCAAAGCCAGAGAACAACTTGGTATTCAGCTGGGGTGCACAGCCACCACTTTGCAAACAGTTCCTGCAACCTAGCCCATCGAAGAGGCAATGAAGGTGGCAGCAGCAGAGCTCATCCTCCTGCAAAGAGAGAGGGGAAACTGCCTGGGAGGTCCAGAATTGGAAGCCAAAGAGGAAGCTTGAGGAAGGTATTAAGTTAACCACTGTGCTGGAAAAGGTCTCAGCCATCAGAGACGGCAGCATCCTATGGTTCGACATAGCCACAAAGCAGACTACTGCTTCTCATTGAGTACTTCATACTCAATTCAACAGCCAAGGAAGTTTCAGACACCAGGGTAACTGCACAAGGCTAGCAGCTATGTATTTAACACTTTCCATCGTTAATGTGATCTTTGGCAAGGAAAAGTCAGGTGCAACAACACGTATCTTCAGGGGCTCTTGCTGGCGCTGTGTGGAACTGACCAGCAGACTATCAGGATGTCTCTGTCAGGCTACTGTCCAAGACAGACTTGTGAGCCAAGGAACAAGAGACACCTCACAACAAAACACTTTCTTTCAGGGATTCTCCCCGTGCTGGTATTCTGAGAGCATAAAGAATTCACTTCTCATCTTAGCTTTACCTAAGTGGATTACTTAAGTGGATTGAGCTTCTTCAGCTTCCTGCAGCAAGTCCAACTTATCAGACTTCTCAGAATACTTCCCAATTTGTCATTGGCTTCGCTTTATTTTTATATATGTGCACATATAATATAATTGTATATTTATATAATGTATTTTTAGCATATATAAAAAACTATGTCTATATAAAGATAGCAGAATTTGGCATGTAATTCCAGAAAGTATTTCATGCAAAAGTAAAGGCAACTCTCAAGATAAGTCATTATTTCCTCCTGTAGGCATCAAAAGAGGTCTTACTCAGCCTAACAGGTCTCCATTATCAATATGCCATCAACTGATTGTCCATAATTCTACCCAAGACATTCTGAGTCGCCTCTTGTAGCAATATTTGATGATGCTAAAAAATGATTAATGATCTAAGAATAAAGAATGTAAACTGTGGTTAATCACAAGCAAAGGCAAGGCATTCAAATCAGACTATCTACTAGGCCATCTGGATTGCTCCCTCAGGTCAGCGTGACCTCCACCTCGATAGCTTCTGCGATCTGAAGGTTTTTTTTGTTTCAGTAACAATTGCATTTTCTACCCTTAATAGCTATACTTGTACCATCTGAGGCCCCAGAAAATACTTCAGGTAGATTCATTCTCACTAAGCTCCTTCAAGCACATTCACTTAAAATACATTTAACAGATGCCATTTTTATTAGGTGGCTGGTGATTTTTCAGCTGAGGTATTTTTCAACTAAAGATCTTCAAGGCACTGAAGTACATGAGCAACGTTTGACTGAAAAACCTCATAGAACAAGATGAAATTAGACAAACCCTGTTTTCCATAATCACATACTGATGTATACCACATTGCCACAGACTGTGCCTTGCATCATTTCACTTTTCCTCCTTATAACCATTTTTGGTTTGGTTTGGGTTTTTTTGGTGTTGGTTCCCATACTCTCCAAAAAAAGCTTAAGAAAAATTTAACCCAGATGGTTTTCTCCAACCATTTTGAAACTCTTCCTCACCACTACTATGAGCTTTGGAAGACCATTTTCACACTCATATGAGCTATGCCAGAAAGCAGTTCCTTTGCAAGAAGCTCACTTTCTCAGAAGAGTCAGGGAAAGATGGTGACTGAGGTGCTGGGCGCACACTGCTGCGATTGGAGCTCACATCTGTCAGCATCATCACATCAGGCACTTTCCATTGCAGGCACCGGGCATGCTGCCAGACATTTATATCCTCTAAAAGAGTCATCTAGCACTGTTCCTCTCAAATAGGGAGCAGCTGACACCAAGCAGAGACAACCGCGCCCAGGTTGTACCTGCTGTACCAGGACACGGTACAACCTCAGGTAACAAGGTTGATTTCATGCTCTTGCAGGCTCAAAGAGCACACAGCAGAGTCCACACAAGCAGTGAATTCATAAGGACTTAGGTTTTTGCTTAAGGGCTTAAATTCCGAAACTACAAATGGACACAGATGATGCCACAGACATGGGTTTACCCCGTCTCCTCTACAGCCCTCGCTCCCAACGGCGGGCCGTGGGGACAAACACTTCTCC
>NW_010166743.1:0-1341 GCF_000695765.1 Mesitornis unicolor
GCACTTTCCCTTGTTCTATTTCATTAGATTCATTAATTCATTCATTAAAGTTCTTTGGGTTTTTTTCACATGGGCTTGTGTAATGATAAGGGAGGAGAAAGGAGCAGGAGATAAGTGGATGGGTACGAGCAGGGAGCAAGTGGCAATGCCATTTTAAATGTTTCTGATCTGTTTGCAGAGCTACAGTTTGTGGTGGTTTTTCCCTTCCTCTTCCTTGATCTGTAATTGAGGGCCTGCAGTGAACATGACAATATGACAACTCTTCATCCATTTCCTTCTGTTCATGCATGACAGAGAAATGCTTCGTTCACTTAGCACAGGTTTCCTTGCTTTGGAGAGCTGTGTCATCAGGAAAATGCCTTGCTAGCGCACACTGCTCCTCCCTGTTTCTGCTGGCCACGCTGTGGGGATGCAGCCCAGGATGGGGTTGGTTTCTGGGCTGTGAGCGCCCATTTCAGCTCACGTTGAGTTTTCAATCCCCCAACACCCCAAGTCCTTCTCCTCAGCGCTGCTCTCATCCATTCTCCATCCATTTGTGCTTGGGATTGCAGAGCAAACCCTTTTCTCGTGAACACCAAAGCCCATCTCTTCAACAGCCTCAAGACAGAGGAGCTGATCTCTTTCAGGTTTACTAAGGTGCTTCTTAATTCACCAAATTTGGGTATAGCTTTGATCTTCACAGATTATTTCAGTTGGGTTTTCTTGCACTTTTCAGTTTCATTTGCTGCGTTCCTCAGTTCCCAGACACATTATTTCCTTTATTCAGATGAACGGCCATGCCTCACCCTCCCCGGTACCTCTCTCTGTGGCCAAAAACTCGCCGCAGAGCCCGGTATTATGGCAAAAACACCAACATTTCTTATCCTGGCTTGCTGTTTGACTTCCCTTTTTAATTAACAGTGCCCATAGCCTCATGGGGGAGAATATTGGTAAGGAATAAAGTTGAAAGTGTAGCAGAGAGCTGGGCTTGATCTTGCTGTGCTCTCCAGGGGAAAGAAAATAGACTTAGTATGGGAGTGTTAATAACATTTCTGCTGCCTGTGGGAGTCGTAGGGGTGGATGGAGCTTGGGTAGGTGGACACAGGTAGGTTCTGCACAAAGCAACAACCAGGCTGAAGCACCCACTGTGCCCTGTCTGTGGAGCTCGGTATGTGGAGGATGGAAGCTTGCAGGTGAAAATGGATCTAATTGAAGTTGTGCAATGGGTGAATGATGTGGGAATAGCCCAAATCTGGGCTCACAGTCACAGTGGCAAGCGTTGGGGGTGCGAGTGGTGATCCAAAATGAGACGTGCCAAGGTGGCGCGGGGAATTGAATGTACCCTCAGCAAGCTGGCAGATG
>NW_010166744.1:0-1271 GCF_000695765.1 Mesitornis unicolor
TTATTTTATTTTATGTCTTTCTCTTTTCTTTCCAAAGTGGACCTGGTTATTTTAAAATTCTATTTAGGTTTTCAATAGTCTTCAGTTTTAATAATATTCAGTAAAAAAAATATGAAATCTTACTAACTCCTGTCATCTCTGCCTTTCTTTTGTCATTCCTGTCTCTAATTTGCGTGCTGCTTCTCTGGTTTGTTTGCTGCCAAAGAGAAGTATTATTCTTGCATAATGTAACATTTATTACCTTTTGAATTTGAATCCCTTTGATTCCTCTTAAATAGTTACAAAAACTAATGAATGCTGAAAACAAAAATAGGAATAACTGTATTTAATTCTATAATTAGGAATATAATTCTTTAATCTCTAAATGATATTCTATATTTTCAGTATCAAACCCATTTAGCAATCATTCTTTGAGTGACCACATGCAATGATCCTTAATCCTGTCTGCAAGCCAGTTTCTTTTCTGTTATTACACTAGCTAGGCAGACAATTTTAAAAGGGCTTTTTCTTTCCAACTATTTGATTTACACTTCCATAACATAGTTGTAAAATACGCAGCCTTCAGGTTAAAAAAAATGTTCTGAATAGCCTAATGTGTCTTCCTAGGAATTGAAGACTTGAACTTATTAATAGTTTGTTGAGTCTTTATGTTGGAAGCATTCTCTGATGGATAGGATGGAATTAAGGAGCTGAATTTACAGCTGATAAACAGTGGTAGAAGACAATTAAGTAAGTAACAACATGTAAACTTCCAAGAAGTAATACTCATCATAATACTGTAGACCTTTTAGTATAATACTAAACAGCTTTCAACCTAATTGGTATAGAATAATCCTTCTGAGTAATAACAATCCCGTTTTTGTCAAATAATTGTGTTGATAATACAGTTTTATGAGATTTGATTATTTTATTTTATTTTATTTTATTTTATTTTATTTTATTTTCTTATTTATAAGCTATGATGGGCTTTTTTCTTCTGTTCAATGAATCATGCACAGTTAGCCAATATTTAATTTTAGGCACTAACCATACTCTGAGATTTTCTTGACAAAACAGTTTAAGGTGAACTGCTGTGGATTACTTCAATCTTAGCCTTGTTCCAAACTGTTCCAGCTGGCACATGATATTTTGAATTAGGCAGTTAAAGTCAGCAGACTAACATGCAAGTAATTCTTTTCCCCTGTAAGCTATTGGTTACGAAGAACTAGTATTGCTTAAGCTCTCCATAAGCTGCTTATACAGTCATTGGATACAAGCGCTCCATCTTCAAA
>NW_010166744.1:1302-12683 GCF_000695765.1 Mesitornis unicolor
GCTGAAGTGCTTAAATGCTTTTTAAATTGCACTGTATTTATTTCGTTATATGATAAGAGTTCTGTTTTATGTACTCACATCTCTGGGAAGTATGGTCATGAGGTATTTGTGTATATTTGCTGTTTCCCATAACAAAAGCCAGAAAAATGTAGTGAAGAAAGAAGTAATAAATTTACCTGGTTTTATGACTTGGCCCTATTCAAGTAGCAATGTTAATACAGAAGATTTCTTCAAGCATAGAAAGTATAAAATGAGATAAAACTAAAATAGCTAAGTGAACCAAGAGGAAAAATATATCACTGCCTGTTAATTTTAGACAACATATTTTTCCATAAAACACCCTCACTGGGGAGTGATAGTTACTGTTCTTTCGAAAGCAATTACTCTACTGTGCAGTACATTACACTGCAAAAAAACCCACACCAATAAACAGCAATAATACTGATTCTTTAAAGTGTCCCCAGTGTGCTGTGATGTATCTATTGCTAACTTATGCAGTAAATCTAAACTGTTCAGCAAACACTATAGGATGTATCCGCAGGGCTTAATCTAGCTTTTCTCATTTAGCATTCTTAATAGTGCAAAATTGGCTGCAACAATACAGCTTTAACAGCAACACTCCAAAAGTTTATTTAAATCTTCAGAAAATATTTATGGAAACTAATCCATTGTTGACAAATCATATACACGACTGAATAATAAAGCATCATAAGGAGTTCTAGGCCTGTGTCTTGCAAACCGTTTTGTAGTGGTGCTACTGGCTACTCGTCAGTCTTCAGGATTCAGACTTCATTCTAGACCATGAAAATTATTACACCTTTTAAATCTTCTATTAAAATAATTGCCTTATCTTTAATAATCACAGACTTTAAAGCAAACTTTCTGCAGCTCATTTTCTTATTTGACTATTATAAATTATTTAATCTCCTTTCATCACTAAGTAGAGGATCCTGTGTTATCCCTGATGTCTGAAGATGATGGAGGACTGTTTTCTCTTTGACAATTTTGGATTTCTACACAGTGATGGAATAAGCATCCACTTGGAGTGAATAGATAAAAAAAATTGCAACCTCACAAATTCTGAGTGACCTGTAGTGATTTCAGTATGGTCATAACACATGAATTTTGTTTTCTGCAGTGGGCAAACCATAGCCATGGCAAACAGCCAAATGCTGACCCAGATGTTTGTTCTTTCCCTCTTTGCGGTTGGACAGGGGGACATAAGGGAGTGAAAAAGCTCACGAGTTGAGATAAAGACTGTGAGATCAGTTACAAGTTGCTATCAGAGGCAAAACAGACTCAGCTTGGGAAATATTAACTTATTACAAATTAAAAGTGGTTTCAGTAGTGAGAAAACTAGAATCATAGAATGTATTGGGTTGGAAGGGACCTTTAAAGATTATGTAGTCTACCCTTCTGCAGTAAGCAGGGACACTGTTACTAGATCAGGTTGCTCAGAGCCCCATCAAGCCTGACCTTGAATATCTCCAGGGATGGGGCCTCCACTACCACTCCAGGCAACTTGTTCCAGTGATCTGTCACCCTCATGTTGAAGAACTACTTCCTAATATCCAACTTAAACCTACCCATGACCCCTTGTCCTATCACTACATGCCCTAGTGAACAGCTCTTCCCCAGCTTTCTTATAGGCACCTTTAAGGTATTGGAAGGCCACTATAAGGTCTCCCTGGAACCTTCTCTTCTCCAGGCTCAATAACCCCAACTCTCTCAGCATGACCTCATAGGAGAGGTGCTCCAGCCCTTTGATCTAAGAGACAAACATTAGAACACCTTTCCTCCCCTCTTTTTTAGACTGTTTCACTCCTTCACTCCAGACTTCTCATCCCACTGTGAGTTGCAAGGGGCTGTCAAGAGGAAGTTACTGTCAACACATAATGGTTTCCTTCTGCCACTTACTTTTCCTTTGCTCCAGTGTGGGCTCCCCACAGGCCCTTCAGGTTCCTTCAGGAATGGCAATGTGATCTGTCATGGGTCCTCCTCCAGCTTCAGTGCGAATCTCTGCTCCAGCTCCTGGAACACCATCTCCTTGTCATCCTCATCCCTATCTTTGTCATTGTCACTGTCATTGGCATTGTCACTGTAATTGCCATCAACATTGTTGTAGTCATTGTTATCCTCCTCCTTCTCTTTCTCCTCTTTTTCGTCCTCTTTCTTCTCCTTCATCTTTCTCCTTCTTACCTACTGTTTCCTCTGCTGTTTTTCACTCTTTATGTTCTCTCCTCCTCTCTGCTTTCTGGTGGTGGTGTCTTTTCTTAAATACACTTTCCCAGTGGTGCCACCGTCTGGCTGATGGGCTCCTGTGGTGAATCTGTTGGAGCAATTTGGAATCAGCTATGTCTTGCATGAGGCAAGCGCAGGTCTTTTTCTCACAGAGGCCACTCCCACACTCCTCCAGCTACCAGCACCTTGACACATGCAAACAATACACCTACATATCATGACTGCTTGAGCAAAACCCATAGTTACTTGTAATGGTGTCATAAAATTTGCATGAAAATTCTGTTTTGAAACTTTTTGAAACTGAAGAGACCTCTTTCTGTTAACTTCTCACAGAGAAATGTAAAACACATTCTGATTTGCAACATGATCTAAGTTAATTTAAGAATCCATATTAAACAAGATCTGATATGATGTCCCTATAACTACCAGCTGCAACTGTCCAAAGGAGAGGTCTATATGTTTCCCAAAAGTCTTTGAAGAAAGCTGAGGCATTTTTACTCTAATAACATTATGCCTGAAACAGTCCAATGAGTGGAAATTTTAAGACATAGTACCTACAGTGGAGACATACTATCAGTTTCAGTATTGTAAATTATCATAAAATCATAGAATCATAGAATGTTTTGGGTTGGAACGGACCTTAAAGATCATCTAATTCCAACTCCCCTGCCATGGGCAGGGGCACCTCCCACCAGACCAGGTTGCCCAAAGCCCTGTCCAACCTGGCTTTAAACAATTCCAGGGAAGAGGCATCCACAACTTCCCTGGGCAACCTGTTCCAGTATCTCATCACCCTCACAGTAAAGAATTTCTTCCTAATATCTAGTCTAAATCTACCCTCTTCCTGCTTAAAAACCATCCCCCCTCTTTCAGTCGCTACCTGCCCTTGTAAAAAGTCCCTCTCCAGCTTTCCTTCAGGAACTGAAAGACTGCCATAAGGTTTCCCCAGAGCCTTCTCTTCTCCAAGCTGAACAGCCCCAACTCTCAGTCAGTCCTCACAGGGGAGGTGCTCCAGCCCTCTGATCACCTTCGTGGCCCTCCTGTGGATCCACTCCAACAGCTCGACATAGTAAACCTATTTATAACTCTTATTAATAACTCAGAATTACCTGTTTTCTACTGCATGCTGTAATCTAGCTTTTTTGATTGATTATAGCAGGAGCTGAGCATATCCTGAAATTGTTACCTGTCCACAGAAATTAAGATTGTTCAGGAATTTCACCCAGAAAATTCTCCACTGTTTTTTGTGGTGGTGGTGGTGGTGGTATTTTTGTTGTTGCTTTTGGTTTTGTTTTGTTTGTGTTGGGTTTGTGTTTTTTTCAATGTAATAAATATGTTATAAAAAGCCAATGGCTCAACAAAAGTAAAGACAATGTTATGTAGTAAAGAGTTAATCAAATTTCATTTTCACAGGCAACATCACCTCACTTTTCAACTACTGTTTTGGGTTATTCTTACACCTTTAGTGCCTACAGTTTTTTAAGTCTTCTTTCCTTTCTGGTTGAAGATTTCTACTCCTGAGTTATATCAGATGTTTGCGTGGCTGTGTTTTACCTGGATGGACAGAAATTGACAATGAACAGATTAAAATGTTAACTAGTTTTTGTTTAAACAATATTATTTATGACTCAAAGTGTAATTCTAAATGCTTACTGCTCTGAAAGCTGCAGATTTTGTTCAGGAATAATCTTTTCAAGAGTAGTTTTCCTCTTAGGCTGAAATGTTCTTGCAAAGCTGTTTCATGCTATGAAGAAAAAGAATAAGGTACATAGTAAAACTGTCTGTCTTAGGTTCATTTTTAGGCAATTCAACTTAGATTTCATTCATCTATTTCCAGTCTCTGAAGTGATTTAATTAATGATTACATATTATGATATGGAAATTTGTCTGTTCTTTATTGATTTACTAAAAATAAAATATATGTTTGTAAAAATTCAGACTTCTCAGGGTGTATGAATGCATAGAAGGAATCTGTTGTAAGTTTAAAGTTATATATGTGCTAGGAGAATATAAAATTTTATATATATTGTTAAAATATCTTCAACAACCCTTACCAAGAGAGTGAATAACATTTTATGATCTTTTATATCACTGTGAAAATACACTACAACAACAAAATAATGATTAAAAATCTACAAATTTATTTCCATTGGCATTTTAATACCAAATTACCTGTGACTAATTGTCTCATATAAAATTTCAAATTTCTATATTTTATGACTTCTGATATACTTTTGATTGTGATTCCCTGCTGCTATGCTGTACATGGACTTATGTCACACCAAATTAAAAGAACTGGGAAATTGCCCGTTGTGTGACTTTAGTTTCTGCTCAGATCTCCAATTAGTTATATTTTATTTAAGCAAGGACTGAAGCAAAGCCATTTTTAGTTAATAGGAGTTGACTTATTGCTAAGAATAATGGTATTAGATCAAGCTTTTAGTGTTTAGGTTAACCCTGTGCAGATTCAGGAATCAAATACTGAGTGTACTTATGGTTCATACAAACAAAAAATCCCACCTTTGAGCTACATTTAAAAAAACAAAACTTTTTTTCAGGCAATATTACTTGGAGTTAATTTGCAATGTAGTTATAGCACTACGACTGAGAATCTTACAAAAAAATATAGACAACTAAATATGGATTTCATAATATTTGTAGATATACCAAGACACAATTCAGAAGTTTGGCTTGTGTCATTATTAAATATAGCTACTCCTATTTCCACAAAAAAGGAGATTATTGTCAGCACTGCTGAACGTATCATACCAAAATTCTCATAGGTGATGAAAAACTGCTTTCTATAATAAGGAATAAAGCAGTAATAGCACAATAGAACAATCTGTGAGGGAAAGACTGATCTCTTATTCACAGAGTGATTTCACATTGCCAGAAGGGACTGTCTCCTTTAAGAGAGTCTTTGTGGGGAACATCTTCAGCAAAATTAGATAACAATGTTTCTGTGGGCCTTTGACACTTTGTGTAGAATGTGTGTTTTCCTGAGCTCATTTCATTTTCATAATCATCAAAAATGTGTCAATACTGAAAAACAGTTCTGGCTTGTACAAATGATCCTGGACACCTCCTGAGAAATTTTTCTTTATACACAATGTATAAAAAATTACATTCAGGTAAGGAACTTAAGAGGAAAAGGTCTGACATTTTCATATTTTGTTCTCATTTTTGTTCTTAAAGGCTTTGGAAATATGAGAAAGAACAATCAGGGCACACATAGATTTCTGTGATTAGGCACTTTCTACGCACTTTTCAACTTCATCCCTTAATCCCGTTAAACGTTATTTGCACAGCAGGTACTTTCTGAGAGTAGCTTTCATTTTAGCTGGAGATTTCTTCAGTGAAAGCTGAAGCTCTATTAATAACTTTTTTCTTCATATTTCTCAGTCTATGAAGTAGAGGGGAAAAAGCATCTTTTAATGTACATATTTTAAATACAAATTTTTTCATCCCTGTTGTGAACATTCATCCTGTTTCATTTGATAGAACTCTAATACATTATTCAGAGTTGTTGCAATCAGCAGGCAACTGTGTTCATAGAATTGAAGAACCTCAAAGTTATTTTTTGAGAAGATGTGAGTTAAATTTTATTTAGCAATTCGTGTGCAGCACATTGCATTAAACATTTGCCATGATTGTTAGAGGCAAAGAGGGGAAAGAGAGGAGAAAATCTCAGTCTTCTGAGGAAAATTCTTTACAGAATTCTGAAGAATCCAACCACAATCAGGGTTTTGGTTCTCTAATTTTAGTTGCCTTCTTGCTTCTAGCTTCATGAGGCAGGGGACCTCTTTCAAAGTTTGGTTTGGTTGTGAAGATGTGCAAAATAATGTCTTCTCTCTTTCTTCTGAAAAGCTAAATTACTTACAAAAAAAAAAGTGAGCAAAGAAGACAGTTTTTCCAGAAAGCAACCTAGTAAAATGAAAGCGATATTGTGCAATAGAGAAGAAGCCTTACCTTAAATAGCTTGATTTGAACCTAGAACTTGAACCTTCATCACCTTGTACTGCAGATGACATTTTCCACGGTCAAGTTGTAAGCTCATACTGTTTTCTGTATCAGGAAGATTCCTGTGTCGGGAACAATGGTCTTAAACTTTGAACAAATTAATGTTTTCTAGTGGAAAAAGAATTTGTAGAAAAATTCTCAATTTCCCCTATAAATAAGATTTGCACTTTAATTATAAACGGTAAATTTGCCTCATTGTGATGCCAGACAGAACTATGAATCACACCCTGAGGGAAATAATGGATTCTGTGTCTGTCACTAACGATTTGAGAGAAAGTTTTTAAGAGAACTCTATCCCTCACACTTTGTGTGTGTCAATAGACAGATCCCATCATCCACCATTTCAAAATATTGCAGAAGCTTTACAGTCTTTTAAAGTCTTAAACCTTGTAAAAGCTTTGCAGGAGAACTGAGAAACTGAACAGCTTCATCTTCTACAAATAACAAGTTTGAGAATGCATAACCCAAGATCAGGATAGTGACAAACCCTAGCTGTCCTGACGGTGTACAAAGGTTGAGTGTTTCTCGAAATGACTTCTCACATGACCTATCAAATTTTGACCACAAAATGGTACTAGGAGTGTAGTTGAGGTACAAGTCAGCAGCCTGGGACAGTGTGGCAAGTCCTACCTGCCCATATCAGGGTTCCACTTGAAGCTAAGCAAAAAGAATAGTACAGTCTGTAGTTTTCTGTCTGAGTCTTAGAAGCTGTATAAATGAGAAGAAACTTGGGCCTTGAACCCACAGAGCTGATTTTGGGTTCAGTCTTACATTCAAAAAGCTGTATATTGTAGCCTTCATCTGCTTCAAAATGCTCAAAGGAGTTTTGCTTGATCAAAAGAATCTTCTACTGTATCCTCTGAGTATATTGGCACACAAATTGCTAACTTCATCTTATAGAAGCAGATCTTTGACCTGATTTCACTTTTCCCATTAATATCTACCGACAATCGTCAAGACTATTAGGATTGATAAAGTGATTTTTCAAATATGCAAAGGCACTTCTTTTCTCTTCTCAGAAGGTGTGTTAAGGGAGATACAGGTTGATATTACAAAAAAGGAGTAATGAAAGGACTGAAGAGTTCCAAAATATATTGTCTACGGAAATATAGAGTCTAAATCACTAGAAGTTTTAGGAACAGCTTGGATGAACCCCTGTCAAGAATGGTTTAGGTATTGTCAGTCCTGGCTTTGAACAGATAAATTCTCAGGGTCCCCTCCAACAATATTTTGTTGTTCTATGATTTTGCATCCATTCCATTGTATTAACTGGAGTTTATTCTAAATGTCTGAGAGTCATCCCACTCTTCTCCATTTGACAGTCTCGGGAGTATATGCATAAACCAAGTATTAAAGAATTAGGATGTTCTGCTGACACATCTGCTCCATAGTTCTTCCTAAATTATGTTAATCTACAGAATAACCCTGGAAATTTTGCAGTAGTGTTTGATATAAAAAATATTTCTTTGATATCTAGCTTGAAAAGAAATATAGATTACACAATTTTTCTAAATTATTTTCATGAATTTTTATGCTTTCAGAATTTCCATATCAAATATTCCTTGCACAATTTGGATAACATAGGTCATTCAAGGAAGGAAGTGTTATATTTCTGTACCTAAAATACCTATGTGTAAAGGTCTCTGTCTTGTGGGACTATCACATATTTCAGATTAACTCTGTTGTATAGTAAATGTAGGTGCAGTTTTCTTTGAAATTCACATCGAGACCAGATCAATTACATGCATTGCAGCCTGCAAGAGAAAGACCTTTTGATAAGCATGGACAGTTTGATTTGTATTAAAATGTTGGATCTTTTTTTAACTATAACTAGAAAACTGCTTTATTTCCTCTTGGTTATTCTGCTGAGGGCACTTTGGGGCTTCTGCAGCATGACTACGATCAGAGCAGTGTCCTGATAACGCAGAGGCATACAGTAACCATCATTTAGTATAAAATTAGTCTTATGTTTTCACCAGGAAGTCTATTGTTAGTGCATATTTTTCCCTCTAATTTACGATGTTTTTAATAGCAGATCTTTGCTTGAAAATTACAAGCATTCTGTAATCCACAGATTACATGCAGTGGCAGTTTTATCAATTGTAATTGGTGGAAACACATTAAAACACACACAGTTGAATAACGAAGATGGAGGAAAAAGAGACAAGAAACAGAAAGAGAAAAAGAAAGCATGAATAACAAATGAAATACACATAAATTTAGCTTCATATATGTTTTCATAAAGAAATAAATATATCCAACTTCTGTACCTTTTGAAATTTCTACCACTTTCTCATAATTTTCTATTTTTTAGTGACTGTGGTATGGCAATACCTGCCTCACCCTTGGAGGTGCTCTAATACTGAAATTCCCTGCAGAAAGAATACTAGTCACTAGGTAAGGTTGAAATTATGTCTTTTACACATCTCTTTTCTGCATCAGTATCAGGCCTATTACACCTTATAGTGCTTTATCTGGACTGATCAAACTCTATCTTTATACAAATCATGATCATTCTTACTGCTGTTGGAACCATATTCCAGAACATTATTCACTCAGCAAAGAGAAACCACCCTTGGAGCTTACATACTTTACATTTAATTGACTACTTTTTTTGACTACACTAATTGTTCTTGTGCCCAAATAGTTAGCTTAACTCTGTTATTCCATTACTAATCCTAACTCATATATTTTTGAGAGCAAATACTATAAGTTTTCTACATTCATATTACTTTATCAACCAGCTGAAAATGTTCTAAAGATATTTCAGGTAGAATGGCCACTTAGGAGTTCTGTTTGCGATACAATACCTATAAAAATCCTAGCTCCTAATTATCATAATGCAGATACTTCTTCTAAATGCCACTCATATTTAAAGATCAGTGTTTGATCTAGAGACTTCACAAGAATTTTCATCTTAAGTCATATAGGATTGTTCACAGCAGACATCTGACATCTTCATGAATAGTATATTTAGAGTGAATATCTCCTTGTATGTTTTTAATTTCTGATCTACATAAATCAACTTAATTTCTTTTTTTAAAAATGTGCAGCTGCATGTTACTCCCACTGTAACAAACTAAAGCATTCAGGGGCATTAACCTAAATGATACTGGAATAGATCAGCTAGGAGAGGCCAATTTTGGGCAAACCTAGGAATGGAAAAAAAAAATCTATAAATCTGATAATATAAAGAATGTTAAAATCCACTTTAGAACACTTGTGTTAGACATGATTTTGCTCTCATTTTTTCACTGGAGGAAATTCATAAGCAAATAATTGTAAATTACAATATATAATCACTTATCTTCCAGTTTTGGGAGAGACCAGCAAAGGATGCAGAAAAACAAGTTACATTGACTGTTATGCCCTCTGTAACAGGAAAGAAATGTTTACTTCCATTTTCAGCATTTAAAATAAACTTACGCTGACTTCAATAGCTGAAAAAATTCTATATCTCAGCTTTAAGACAGAACCTTACAGCTCAAATAAGAGAAGCATTCATTACTTTTTAATGCATCTGATCGTATGAACACTGCTATTGTTTTTCCCTAAAACTGAATATCTTGCAAAATCTTTTTGGTTGAGCACAGTAGAGCATAGTGCTCTGTGTCATTCAGTAATAACTTCATGAATCTGAATTTCCATCTGTAAGCAGGCTGAGAAACCTTTGACTTTTTAGGCATAATATAGGTTCAAATAGACAAGAAAATCAACCGAAATGTGTTGAAGAGTTTATTTAGCAGTATTTCTGTATTGCTGTTACCATTTTTGATGACTTAACATCTTCTGTCTGTAATTTTCCTCTTAAGCAGTTTGAATTTGGCCTGACAGCAAAACTAACCTACTCCTTTAGATAAAACTCTATCAGTCCTATGGCATCACAACATACCAATAGGAAAGACAGAGCTCTGAGTGTGCAGGCTAAATCTAGGTTTAAATGTAGGGTGTTTTTTTCCCCCTGGAAGAACAAGAGAGGATACTCTAAGCTTTACTCAACAATGATCCCATGTGAAAGCATCATTCATGGATGGATATCATACACAGCCCTCAGTCCAGTCACAAGATTGTCCTAAATTAGAATGAGTGGGTTTCAACTAACTATATAGGTAAAGGTTAGATACAAGATAGTAGATGAATAGAAGTCAAGCAACGGTAATATGAGATAACCATAAATTATCTGGCTTTTAGTATATGAAGATGATGAAGGTCCTATACCTTTGGCAGGTGTGATACTACTCATTCAGTGATTGCATCTTGCTAGAAGAACGCTTAAATGTTATTAGTAATACACTTTTCAATAGTATAACCTTTAACTGTGCTCTTTTTCTGCTGCAGCATCTGCAAACCTTGTAGCAGCAGGACAGATACTAGTCGCTATGGTGATTAACTTTCTTGGGGCTTCCTGAGGCTTTAAAAATTTATATTTATGCCCTGACTGTGCTTTGTTCTAAACCAGAAGCATGAAGAATTGCAATGACATAGTTGTAATGGTGGTTGGTGATGCAGCAGTAAAATAAAATCCCTCTCCAATATGCTCACTGTGTTTAAACAATTGAGTTTGTGGAGTAATGTCACTCAGAGAGGTAAGCATCCTTGCTGAGCTTTCTGAGCTTGCTGAGCTTTTGCACACAGACGCCACTTTTGTTTCATGCTACAAAACACAGATGAAAGATGAAGAAGCAGCCTATCCATTGAAAGAGATTTTGGAAAAATATGACTGCAGAACACAGTCCTGTGACTTCTAAAATCACTGCAGCAGGTAAAAAATCCCTGCCACAGGCATAATACATATAGCCTGGTATAAGCTGTAGAAACTTTAAGGAAAAAGAAGAACTCTCACTATTACCCAAATCCACCACAGTATACACAGTGACAAAAATAGACAATATGCTTCTCTGTGATTTAAAGAGCACAGACAAGGCAGATGTAACCAGTTCTTAATGCTATTTGATGAAGCTGCCTGACTATTTGATGAGTGAATATGGAAGACAGGAGAGTAAGGATATTCTGTGGTCCTGGGGTATTTCAGAAGATCCAGAAGGCTCTTTCTATTTGCATAAAGAACCATATCTTACATGAGATGGCTTCATTCTGCCTTCATGCAGCATTTTCCCTAC
>NW_010166744.1:12714-23423 GCF_000695765.1 Mesitornis unicolor
ACAAGTCAGGACCAGCAATCCATACTGCTGTCTGGTTTTGTTCTGACTGATCTATTTGTCCACTCATTATCACACTGATGTTGCTGAAAGTGCTTAAATGTGAATAAGGTAGACAGCATGGTGGAAGAATTCCCTCCCTGTCACAGGTTATTTTCTTTACTCCCTTTAAATGAACAGGCTGATATGGCTAAAATTGCCCCACCATTTAATAGACAAATTTCTTTCCTGTGCAAAAATCTCACTGAAATCAGTGAAACTACCCTAGCAATCACATGCTTGCCAGCGTGAGTGAAAACTGGCAAAAAAAAAAGACATGAAATATCAACTTGTAGTTGAAGAGGTACTTATTATTTAGTTGTTTTCCATCTTAGCCAATGAAAAGGTTAGTATTCGGAGAAGAAAAAAGTCACTTAAAGCCACATTTTTGGCCTGATTCTTGATTGGCTTCTCAGCTTCTTACCTCCTGCCTGCTCTTCTGAAGTGCTATCTTTCCTACCTGTTTCAGTTTAGAAAATATCTACAAACAGTTTTATAACTTTAATTTTGCTTTGCCTTGGAAACTGAGCTCCATAGGGTATTGAGTTAATATGAAGTAAATCAAATCAAGGAACTGATAAATTTTGTGATTGGAATTAAGTTAAAAGAAATTAAGCATTCTGAGTCTCCATTAAGTTTCAGCATTCATAACTGCCAAGGTTCACCAGTCAAGTCCATCTGTCCATATCAAACAAATTTTCCAAAATTGCTCAGTTTTTGGGCCAGTCCTCTTTAACATCTCTATCAATGATCTGGATGAGGGGATTGAGAGCTCCCTCAGTAAGTTTGCAGATGACACTAAGTTGGGAGGGAGTGTTGATCTGTCTGAGGGACCTGCATAGGCTGAATCAAAGGGCTGAGGCCAATGGTATGAGCTTCAACAAGGCCAAGTGCCGGGTCCTGCACTTTGGTTGCAATAACCCTATGCAGCGCTACAGGCTTGGGGACGATTGGCTGGGAAACTGCCAGACAGAAGAGGATCTAGAAGTGTTGGTGGACAGCAGGATGACCATGAGCCAGCAATGTGCCCTTGCGGCCAAGAACGCCAATGGGATCCTGGGGTGTATTAGAAGGGGTGTGGTTAGTAAGTCGAGAGAGATTCTCCTTCCCCTTTACTCTGCCCTGGTGAGACCGCATCTGGAATACTGTGTTCAGCTCTGGGCCACGGGAAGGACAGGGAATTGCTTGAAAGAGTCCAGCGCAGGGCCACAAAGGTGATTGAGGGAATGGAGCATCTCCCTTATGAGCAGCAGCTGAGGGAGCTGGGTCTCTTTAGCTCGGAGAAGAGGAGACTGTGGGGTGACCTCATTAATGTTTATAAATTTGTAAAGAGCAAGTGTCAGGAGGAAGGAGCCAGGCTCTCCTCTCTGACATCAAATGATAGGACAAGGGGCAATGGGAGCAAGCTGGAGCATAGGAGGTTCCATGTGAACGTAAGGAAAAAATTCTTTACCGTGAGGGTGACAGAGCACTGTAACAGGCTGCCAGAGAGGTTGTGGAGTCTCCTTCTCTGGAGACATTCAAAACCAGCCTGGACACATTCCTGTGTGACCTAGTCTAGGTGATCCTGCTCTGGCAGGGGCGTTGGACTAGGTGATCTTTTGAGGTCCCTTCCAACTCCTAATATTCTGTGATTTTTTTAAAAAAATGGAAAAAAAAATTGCATAAACATACATAGTTATTGCCTAAGTAGACGCATTAGATAGTATAGAATGACTTAACAGGAAAGGTGTCCAAGTGTAGCACAAAATAGACGTAGGACTGCATGGAGGTCTGCAGTTGCTCATAACATTCATTCAGTATGTTATATAGATTTTATGGGATCATACTACAGACTCTGTTATCTTGCTTTCAGATGCATCCCAGCATAAATTGTAAAACACTTATACTACAAGTCTTACAGAAAGTTTATTATAAGCAATCTAAAACATACCACAGCAAAGCAGCAGCACTATGGAATAAATAAAACAAGAGACTGAAAATACACAAAGCTTAGGTTAATGGATCATCTTCTGCAGAATTTGTGTGTGACCTTGCTGAGTTGAGCAACTCATATGAATTTATCTTCACATCTGTAAAATGGCAATACTATTTGTCTATGTAAACAGAAATTTATGAAGCTCAGTCTCATAATATTTGCCAAGAATCTTGAAATTTTATATACAAGACGCTGTATTATTTATTGTACTACATCATCTTTTTTATAAAATAAAGTCTGAAATGTAAAAAAGTACAATTTAGATGTCATTTTTATATATAATGTATGTTCTGCTAATTAAGTTAATGTAAAATTAGAAGTACTTGACTGATATTTGTAATGCCAGGACTAAATCTACTTAGAAAATTCTGTTGGAATACTTTTCAATGGGAAATGTTAACAAAGTTGATGTTTTACACCTCCAATTTTCAAGTATTTCCTCTTTTTTTAGTCATAAAAGTAAAAATTAATTGCACAGAGGTAGTGAAATATTATGGAGCAGAAGTACTTCGTCTCTGCCTGTGAGGCTGTCAGCAATTTCACTTGCCACCATTAAAACTAGCAGGAATTTTGGTCAGAAAGTAGGGAAAAAGTTTCTCTTTATGTTATCCCAAAACCAAATTTTCCTGGGAATCCCTTTGCTCATAAAAGTTGTATTTTTAGTTTTTATCCTGAATTGGAATGACAAAGTTTTCTATTATTTTGGATGGAGATTTTTAGTTTTCTATGGTTTTTTATACAGAAAGCCATTAGGCAAGTAGTAGACTTAAATATTTCTGTATGCTATGCTGTTGCACAATACATGCATACACTATTGAAGAGTCTTGATATAATAGGATAAACTAATTGACACATATATGACATAGACAATTGTTCTGAATAATGAATTATCTGAAAATCCAAGCACTTCCTATGTGTCTGACTTCTTCAATGTAAGAATTTCAGTTGCACTAGATTACAAAAGAAAAGTATGTTTTGATAATCCCAGTCGCATTGCAACAGATTCTGTTTTCTCTAATATCTGTTTAATATCCTGGGACTTTGTGGATGTAAGAGAAAATATAGGCTAGAATGTGACAGGATATTATTCAGAAAACTTTCACTAATCCGTCTTCTTCCTGCTAACACCGCACTAATGTTATTTTTCTAGGAATCGTTGTTGAGGAAGTGCTATGGTATACTATATAATTATTCATTTATCTCACAATACATCTATTTCCAAGATTAGAAGGATGAGGGAAACAATGTCATCTTCTAGTAACTTCTGCTATGTATTCATGAGATGATTTTAAAGTTATTTTATTAAGATCTTAATCCATAAAATTTTATTGTACTGAAATTTCATAATAAGGAGCTACATTTGTAGGAAATGCACAATATTTAATGGAGGAACCAAAAGAATATTCAATTGCAGAAGGTTTTAAAAAGACTAATTTATTTTTTTTAAATATTGTATTGTCAAAGATACATTTTTTCCCACAGTTGAACTTCTAACAGGTTACTACATTATACTAAGAATTTTCAGTTTACATTTCCATGAGGCACACATACACATTGTGATTTGCAACCTGCAACACTGAACTCTACTTATTGTGAAATCAGATCTCACCTGGAAAATTCACTTTTGTCACTATAGCTAGGTACTTTGGGGTTTCTTTTCTGTTGGTAGGTCCTCTAAGAAACTAATTCCCCTCAATTAGGAATGTCTTGATAGTAACAAGAGACGTTCATTCTTGAACTGATGGAATATGTAAAGGAACAGGATATGAAGACAGAAAGGTAACAGTATAAAGGTTTTGCCATATGTCATTTGCTTGGCAACTAAGTTTCTGCATTTAATTTCTGTTACTGCTCCAAATGAACTTTTGTCTTCCTTATTCCCAGTATTCATCTCAGATGCTTTGAGAAGGTTTAACTGTAACTTAAAACACTGAACATTACAGCTGCAAAATCCAGGTGTTCCATTGTGATACACATTTTTCTAGCAACAGCATCTGGACACTTGGCTGGCTGCACCGTGGAAAGCAACTGGCTCTCACACTGCTTGTATTGGCATCCAAGGAATTGCCTAAGGATTGGTCTGCTGTGGGGCTGGCTGGGATATGCTACCCAGCTGGAGGCCATAGTCCTTTGATAGGCCTGTCATTGTCAAGAATTTGTTCAAGTTTATATACGTAAGGATAAAATCCTGTTCAAATTTCTCATGATCTCTTCCACATGTAAAGCCCTATTATGGTACAAAGGAGCTTGTCCAAATTCATTGGAGTTGAGATATAAGAAACTTTTAAGGACCCACTACTTTGGCTAACTCTTTCACAATCCATATACTGCAGACTATATCACAGAAACTGCATTTCTGTGTTATATCAACTTTTTATTCCAAAATAAAACCATTGTGAGAGAACTGATTTACAAGAAAAATGAAGATATTTTAATCTGAAATGTAAAATAAAAACCCAAAAAACAAAAAACCCAACAACAGGACAAAAAGCCCAAAAAAGGAACACCACATTGAATTGTAGAAGGAAGTAACCTGAGGAACAGATTAGGAAAGTCTTTTAAGCACACTTCTTATGGACATACAGACTTGTGACTGGAAATATTCCCTTTCTTACGGACATTCAGAAATATATACAAGAAGTTCAGAAAACCTCTGGTAGAGAGGTAAAAGCAGCTGTGTAATTAAGATTAATATTTGGTCTATGCATATAATAGGATTGGAAAACTTTTTTTTCTCTTCAATCAGTAATGTATTTATTAAATTTATTTTCGTCTGATTCTTTTTCAAGTTGGATGCTAAATAACAACCAATACTAAGCAAAGAGCATTTATTCCAGAGTGACAGCACAACTGAATGCTTGAAAAACTTCATGCGGATCAGACAGACCTCCTGCTAGGACCATTTTGAGAAGAGTGACAACCTTCTCCCAGACCAGATTTATGAAAAATTACAAATTATGGCTGATTATTTTAGTAGCAAATAAGCTAGGAACAAGTGCAGAGAGTCCCTAGCATAAAAACTGAAATAAGGTTAAAATTAGAGTATTCCTGTGTCTGGAGTTTAGTATTTGTTGACCAGGGACAATTTTTCATGTAGTTCACATACCCACAAGGACACTCCCTTTTCTTTGGAATTTCTGTGCTTAAATCCCACAAAAAGAGGCAGGCATTGTGTTTAAGACCTCTGCATACATAGTCAGGGCATATAGATTTCTCCATTAACTACATCTATCTCTTAAACTGTTAACTGAATCTTGGCACTGTATCTCTCCAGCTAGAAGCTGATATTTTTTTCGACATTTCAGTACCTAGGATATCTGCTGGTGATCTCAATGAGGTCATAACTTCCATTGTTTGTATTTCTTCTTAACACTGAAGAAAGAAATTTCAGTTGGTTCATCAAATATACACTAAGACACTTTGTGTCTCTGATGAACCTATAAAATATTTCATTAATATCTTCATGAAAGATTATCCTATAGAAACTACAAAGACTAGGTTATTACTATATTAGTCACTATTTCTCCAACTATTTCTGAATCTGCTTAGGGCTTCTCAGGTGTGGTGAAGAGAAAAGAAGCCCATTCACCACTACTCCTGATCTGTTTGATTAGGTAACCATGTGATAGCCAGAATACCATCACATTTACTTCATGATACTTTATGCTGGAAAACATCATTAAACTCAGGAAGCAGGGGAGCAAAGAACAAGACTTTTTTCCATCTATTCATATACCTGGCATCGTAAATTAGAAAACACATTCAAAGGTTTAATGATGCAGTCAGCTGCCCAGAAAAAGATCAGACCCACACAAGTTAATGGAGGTGTGGGGGCAGCTGTACTACTTCCAAGGATTTCAGGCCACATCGTTCTTCAGTAAGAGAGTGCAGTGAGAAGTAAACTGGCATCACATAAAGACAGTCCCTTGAACACTGAAGCTCTGGATCTACACCCACTGAGGCACAGTGATCCAAGACAGACTCAGGCCAAGTGTTTTCACCGAGTTGTCTAGCCAGGCCTGCTCCCAGGGAATCAGTCTTTCACACTGGATCTCTTGTGTCCATTAGGGCAGAAGTAGTGCCATTCTGGTGTGGTGCTAAAGAGAGCACTGAGTCTCAATGAGCTGAGACTCATTGCTGGCAAGGCCATAGTCGTGCTTTAATGAGTTACTTTGTCCAACTGTGGGGAAAGTAAAGCAGAAACCCAAGTGACTCTGCAGGAGCCAAACTAAATCTGGCATAGCTATTACTGACATAAAGCCTGCCTCACCAGAACTGATTCTTTGCAGATACACAGAAGAAAGGAGCTCTCCATGTAGCTCTTTCCAGTGGCCACATAATATTTCTATTGCTAATGGTCTCCAGCCTACTCTTATTGGTCAGCTCTTCCACAGATTGTTTGGTAGACTGTAATTTGATATGGGCAAAGGCATGCCAGGAGCCATTTTAGCAGCTTAAATGATGGAATTCCAGTGTGTGGCAATATTACCCATTGCAGCTTAATTTACTACTATAGATGCTGTACATTTTCTAGATTAGCCCAGCTCCATATTATTCGGGTGAATGGAAAGTTGACTGCCACTCACATTAGGCCAATAGTTACTACTTCCATACAGTGTTATTTCATTGTGCTATTTTGTTTTTGTACAACTTTCAGAAAATAATTAGCTTAGGTGAAATACACATTGCAGAATTTTGCTGAAATAACTGAATTATAGAGCTGTGGTTAAAAAAATAAAGGAAAAAAAATGAAGGATCATCTCTACAGTTCCTGTTGCTATGATAGAAAGTGCACTCTCTACTGAAGCAGCAGAGGAAGCACTGAAGCACCAATAGCTATATTAAAATACTCTTGTTACTTTAACCTTCCAATGGGCTTTACAGAAATACTTGAAAACAGAATTCAGCAGCTTTGCTAGCATGTACAGTTGCAGCTGTCTTTTTTTTCTTTCTCTGTATAGTGGATGAAATAATGTAATAGCACCTTATCTGCTGTAACCCTTCAACACCTAGCCTTTTACTATTTGGAAATACATATATTTTTCTGTTATGGTAGTTCAGTATGGTAGTAATGAGGAAAGAATGTAAGTTCTGAATAACATTGGTATTCCACTGTCTAGCTTCTTGTAATTAAGGAGAAAAAAAGAGTACTTTTCTTGTCTGATTTGACAGGACTTATGCAAATTCTGTTCTCAGCATTCAGTCCACTAGCAATGAATTGTTGCTGCAGTATTTCAAAAGGATTTTGTACAATGTTTTTTGTCTTCTTCTTAGATTCACGTGATATTTTAAAAAAGAATAATTCCTTGAACATACAGCAATATGAAGACCTTCAAAAGCACAATACCCTTCAAAATATATTTGAAATGAGCATTGGACTAAATTTGAAATAATATGCAATGTAGATGTTGTGTCCGAGACAGTAAAGGTTTTTTGACGATGATAAGAACTTTTCTTTTAATTCTGCAGTAATTTATGGGATTAAAGAAAGTAGATCTATAATAGGTTTGATGAATTATTAATGCAAATTAAACATGACTTCTCTAAAATCACATATTTGCAGATAAATTACCGAAATAGCAAGCTATCTATTCTTCTAGTAGTCTTTTTTGCTGGCTTTTATCTTGATTTCCATATTCCTGGTAGGTTTGAAACCTGGCAGTTGTAGACATTTAAAGATTATCTGCAGGAAAATGTAATAATGCATATTTGTTCATTTTCAATGAATAAGCTATGAGAGTCCTCTCTGAACTTTATCCACAAAATTTATCTGGCTGAACTTCGATACATATGTCTCTTAATGCCTTTGGGTTTGCTGTTTCTTTGTGGTTTGGGATTTTCTTGTTTTTTGTTTGTTTCTTTGAAAGACTTAAAATTAAAAAAAAATCAAAATGTAAAGATCCTATTTAATGAAGAAATTATGCTGGTAAGTACCAAACATTCCTCAGATGCTATATACTGCCAAGTTAATTATAGTGTTGCAAAACATAGTATCTGTAATCCTAACAGTTTTTGTAAGAATCTTTATTTAGCAGAACCTCTCCATATCTCAGTGTGCGAATTCTTCTAAAACGTAGGTGGAAATTAATACAACAGTAGAGGTATTTACTCTGTGCATAGGTGCTGATATTAGAGAGACAGTAGGAATATTTAGCTGTGGAATTTTTAGCTGTACCAGAAACCTGTTGAAATTAAAAGAAAAACGATGGAAAGAAATCTGTAAAAAGCACAAAACCGCCACGCCTATGTATATGGTAGGCATCCTGCTCACTGTAAGTGACAGCTATTGTAAATATTGCTTGATATGATTTTAATGAAGTCATACTTTTTCATTAGCTTTTGCTGCGACAAATTATGAGGAAATTAGCAATAATATTAATTATTTGCAGCAAGATGGGGAGGAATTGCTGTATAATAAATGATGAGGAATTGCTGTATAATAAATCACCTACAGCAGCTGTTGTTCATCTCAGGAAAACAATGCATGAACTACAGGACATGCTGGGAGAGATTCTACCATGAGGATACAAACCTTAAAATTCTTGCAAGTGTGAAATTCCCATAAGCTCAAATCTTCGATCCATGTGTGTAGAAACTGGCAGGACTGGTTCTTTTTCTAAAACATAGCAGGTCCAAAGAAAGATATTTCATGACATTTCGACAAGGAAACAGGATGGTGGGTTTTCCTACCGGTAAGTAAGAAGCAAAACTGAGTACAGACTTACCCTGAGGTTTAAAAAAACATAAGAAAACAAAAACAAAAACAAACAAAAACCTAACCCCCAAAATACCCAAACAAACAAACAAACAAACCACACACACACAAAAACCACCAAAATCCATTCAGTTTTTCTCTGATGGAAGATCCAGTTTGGGAAATGATCAATTCTTTACCTTTAACCTGTAAAAAAATGAAGTTAGAAGAAGTTAGAAGTTAGAAAATTCTGCCCATCCAACTGATATGTTTCTTACTTTAAGCTCTCTCATAGAAAAAAAGAAACTTGCTGAAGCTGATATTTGAAAGGCTAGATCAATTAAAAGAAGTGTTATTTAGTGAAGGGAGTAGTAATTCCTTAACAGTCTTTCTGTAAGAGATCATGTTTTTTTCTGGACTGCATAGACAGTGCAAGACAATTAAATTATATTATAGGAATAAAAATTAAGATATTAGTAAATTAATGGAAAAGATAAATCTCCCTTGAGAGCACAGATCTGCATCTTTTCCTTTCTAATTACATAGTGGTACTCTGGAGATTTTCACATTTCTGTAAGTTATTAGATATTGACAGCAGCAGTATGGCAAAATTGGCAAAGGCAGTACATGAGCTATTTCTTACCCAGTGACATAATTTTAAGACCTGCATTTGATTTGTAATAACATTTATAAAATATACAGGACTATTTCACTTATCTTTAGCTCTAAAAAGTATTTTGGCAACTGTATATCAAGCATATATAAATAAAATCCCTTTTAAATAACTTTTCAAGATTGTATTAAGCAGATCTTTTATCACTGTCTTGGAAGAATTGTGGGAGACAAAGCTGAACTTGTCTAAAGAAATTAGTATCTTAAGCCCAAAATACATAATATTCTTTTTATAGACAATGAATTTGTGACAGTCATCAATCTCTGTTCCCTGTGGAACAAGATATGAAAATTTGCTTTTGAAGTTAACAAGCTGTATTACTCAGTATCTCTGGCTTTCAGGAGATTTCTGCCCTTGATAACAGCAATTTACTAATTCAGTGCTTGACTGCCATTTCTAAAATTTGGATCAAGAATGGGCAGCAGTTACACTGGTGGAGAGAGCACGGTTCCTGGCAATCATGGGGGATGCATAGCTTGTTAAAGTTCTGGGGCTTTGACCTGCTGGTTTTGAGTACAGGTAAGTCACCGTGGCAGGTTTTTGCACACTGTTGTTTGGCAAAGTCATTTCCCTGTGGTGATTTCCCTTCATGCAACAAAGCAAGAAAAAAGAAAGTGACTGTGTCCTCAGAGATGGTTATATATGGACAAAAGCATCTGAAAGACTTTGTATGTTGCTTCTGGAAGTAGTCCAGTGAAGTTAAAAGTGTATAAAACTCAGTGCCAGCCTTAATTTTTATCTTTGTGGCTTTGCCAGGCATGGCAGTTTTGGTCTTTGTTCTGATTGCTCAAGCTGTTCCTTACCTTGTTAGCCAGAGGCAAAGACAGGTCTCAAAAGTTAAATCATATTATATCTCAACTCTCTTCATTCCAAATCTACCAGTGCAATCTTTGTATAACGATCACCATTCACCTCTTTTTGATTTGTTGCTTGCTTTCTTACAACCAAGGAATTTGTATTTGGCTTCAACTTATGTCTGAGGTGATAAGATGCTTGATGGGAGTCCTATGCTACATGAGAGAGAGTCTGTTAGGAAATAAAGAACAGTCCTCAAAACTTAAATCCTGAAAAAAATAGACAAGAGAATGATACCAGAGTGGCACAGCTTAAATAGATCAAAAAAGGATACTTTATCTTGATTTCTGAACAGAAAACTATTTCTAAATCTGTCTTTTTCTGAAGAAAATGTCAGTGACTTTAAAAACTCACTTTCCTTTAAAATTTCCTGCCAGCACTATGATTCAGGCTGCTAATTTTCTTCCTTCCCAACAAAGTAGGACAACTGCAACAGTTTATTTTACCTTGCAAAACCAGAATAATTAGGTGTC
>NW_010166745.1:0-842 GCF_000695765.1 Mesitornis unicolor
GGTGCGTTACTGGCAGACGGATCACTTTTTTTAAAGAAAGAGAAACTTGTGTATCTTAGTGCGAGCACTGTATGCAAATCACTAAAAGAACCCGCCTGGGAGATAAGTTTCTGTGAAAAGAAAGGAGGATTTTGCTCAGGGTTAGGCTTTATCAACTTCCCACTTCATGTGTTTTTTTCCTGTTTTTATCAAACGTGTATCTGTGCACAACAAAATCTTTGTTGTGTGAAATCACAGGCGGCTGGCAAAGCAACAGCTGTGTTAGCTGTGCTGTGAAAACTTTCAGGTGATGCGAAAAGTAAGAAAGGAATCCCTTCCCCTTCTCCTAGATCCTTCAAATGCCTTTGAATGAGCCAGCTCCGAGGGTCACTGCCAGTCTCCACAAAGGCGTTCCCAAAGCCTGCAGCTAGTAAAACTTGGTGTAGGTAAAATTAGGTAAAGCCCTTCTGCTACCACAATGGTTTTAGTTGTCACATATGGTGGAGTTTTAGAATCTGTAACTATTTTTCATAAAATATTTTCCTGCTCCCCAAGTGAACACATTGTGTTACAGGAGCTCTGAATGGTATCGCTTATTTCCTTTAAAGCAGCGGCCGATTGTTTCTTCAGAGACCTTAAGTCCTTTCAAAGAGGGAAAAAAGTGATAATTCAGCGGGACTGAATCGCGACGATGGATCTTATTTTACCACGCATCATCTCCAAAAAGTGCCGCCCCCGAGAGAGCGGCAAGTGCCGAGGGTGCGGGGCGGGGAGCGCGCCAGGGCGGCGCTGGCCGGGCCGAGCGGAGCTTGCTGTCCCTGGGCTCTGTCCGGAGGGAGCCCGGCTGGGGCAAGCGGAAGCCT
>NW_010166746.1:0-14763 GCF_000695765.1 Mesitornis unicolor
TTTATATATATAATCTATGTCTTTAGATATACATAAGCTATTTGGAACAGATGTAAAAACTAGCCACAACCATCAAGCTACTCTATATTCAAACTGTTAAAAGTGGATATTCAGAACAGTGGAAACTTAATTCTTCCATCTTTATTTCTGAAGCTCTTGCATTCTGACAGAACTATGTAGTCCAAGAAAATGAGCTTCACTAAACTGCCTCTAGCTTCAGTATATGCCCTCTGTCAAACTCGGAGAAAGCTTGGATGCAGTTCCAACCTCTGTGGCTGGGGCTGAGTGTCAATTATGATGCACCTGATGGCCTATAACAGTCTTTTTTACTTCTGTGAATATCACATTTCTGGCTAAAATCTTCAGAATAGCTTGCAAACTATTTGCTACTATTGCTCTGGAGTTGAAAGTAACCTTGAAAATATTTCTCCATGGTAGTAATCGAGGTGATTCTTCCATCCTTTCTCAAAAATGGCAGTATATCGTTTCTATCTTTCCTTCTCAAACTCTCCCCAGCAGGTTTCTGAAGACCTTTTTAAGGTAGGTGCTATGTCTTTTTTTTTTCTTTATATTTGAATATTTCATCTCAAACTTCACAGGGAGACTACTATCTCCCAACTGCATGAAACCAGCCAGGAGTGTTCTATATGTATGTTCTGAAGCATTTGATGAAATCTATACTGTGATTATATATAAATAAAGAAATTCTTTTTAAGATCACCTCTTTATTGGAATGAGTGGGCCTTTTAGAGGAAAAAGTCCATAAAGATCATACACAAACAACGACAGATCTAAGGTGAGAAATTCAAGTACTTTAGAGTATTTGAAATATAAACAGAGAAATAGAAACATTATAAGAATTGATTTCATTATTAGACTTAAGGATTAATTCCTAGAATGATTTCTTGAGTAATTTAAAAGTGCTAATGAAAGTATTGGGCCAAATCTGATCTCACAATTTTGTAAATTAAAAGTAACTGGACAATGTGAGTTCATTAAAAGGGAGATGGCATCAACCTTGTCATGTTCAGGCACAGCACAAATAAATTTAAGTATTTAAATAAAAGACAGCTTCTGTGACACATACATTACAGAACTATATTTCAAGGCAATGCTGGCTCATAGCCAGTGTATTGCAACAGGCTGGTAAAGGAAAGCAATGAAATCATTAGATACTCTGCCCTCGCGTTTTATTTTCTGTTTACGTAATATTAAAACCTTATTAATATCTTCATCATTGTTATTGTTCTCATGTTGTGAATTTTTTTGTTTCTCATGATTTTTCTTAAAGTCTCATCTTCTGGAATCAGGTGATCACTGGGAAAATGTCAGATTTCTTTTATTTTTAAATGTAACTTCCTACTTTTCCTCGTTGTAGAAAGAAGTTCAAAACCATCTTTTGAATGAACTCAAGCCATTTAATTTTATATAACTACATCAGATAAGTCAAAGTGCAAAATTTACAAAAAACAGTCAGAAGGTGCCCTAAAGATTCTGTGTGATTTAATTTAAACTAACTCTGTTGTCCCCAGCGCCAGTAATTACAATAAGCCTGGTATTCCTCGTTACCCTGTGAAATTACCTGCAAGGCCTTTTCACATTGTTTGCATGCCGTTGTTTTCATGCTCAGCAGAGCATTAAGAGTCAATGATGGGCAGCTCTTGTCTTAGTCTATGAATCGTGAGGCATTTTCCTTTGGACGCTATTGCAAATCCTCAAGGTGTTTATTGACAAATGCTTTCTACGGGCCATTATAACAGAGAATTCTCTTTTCTGCCTGTTCCCCAGTTCCTACAAGACCCATCTGCTCCACTTCTAGGCATGCTGTTTCAAAAAATATAAATGCATTTTTTTTCAGCACCTTCCGTAATATGCCTTCAACAGAAGCTATGGATCAAGTGTGCTTCTAGACCAAAGGCACTCAGTTCTCCAGCTTTGAACAGTGCACTGCCATTTCCCCTCCATTTGTTTCTATGGTGCTGACTACGTGTGCGGTCATCCATAAGGGTGCTGAGATACCCTGGAGAGAGAAGGAATGGCTGTAGCTATTTTTCATTATTATATACTTCACTTCGTAATAAATGAGATCCATAGCATGTGAACACTGGTCTTGTAGATCATCATATCAGCAAGCACAAGGAACCTTATGTGCCACAAAGCTAAATAAAATAGAGTAAGTAAGCCTGAGAAAAATAGTCTGGTGAGACAGCAGTGTTCAGGACTGTACAGTGCATCTCCTCAGACTGAGAATGACCTTAGGACTTACAGTAAGTCAAGAACAATTAGTTTTAAAGCTAAAACCATCATCTGTACCTCTGTCTCATCACTATATCTATATGCATACATAGCAGAAATGTATAGACTTGCATTTCCATTGTCTTGCAGATGTCTTTGGAATATCAGAGACCAGCAAACAACTTGTGATCCAAAAAGGAAATCGCAGCACTAGTGACAAGACTCCTGTTCAGCGCTCGTGATGATGGTGAGTGTTGAGTGTTTTTCTAGAGCAGACCAATGCAATTTTAAGGCCAAGGTTATAACAGGTCCAGGTTTTGAAAAACCACCATGGGTTTACAGGAGGGTGTCTGTCTGTCTGCATCACAGTGCAGCAGGGTTGAATGGTCCTGCTGAAAGTCTAAAGTGAATTTCTAATCCCAGTAGGCATTTTGACCAAAAAATCCAAGTATGTGGACTATTGAACACCTAACAAGTGCTAGGAAAATTATGGATGCCTATCTCTTAAACAGCAGTTATATTCCAGGAGGTGAACTTCGCTGTTATTTCCACAGCTCAGTGATGCTTTGGTACCTTCTGCCTTTGCATGGTGATCTATTTATTGGACAGGGTAAAGGGCAGTGCCAGGGATGGGCTGATTTTATGGATGCAGACAAGTGTTAGCAAGAGGCTCCAGAATACCAAAACTTAGTTCCAAAGAAACCTCCCACATCCAGAATCACAAAATCATCCCAAAGAACAACAACTGAGTAAATTTATAAGGCATTTAAAAATAGTGCAAAAATGTCCAGAGCAAAACGATTAACCCCTTCAAACTTAGGTTACAGGAGACAGACCTGAAACATTTAATTTTGATTGGATTGTTTTCCTGATTCATATTTACTGATTTTAAGGTTTGTCCTTGTTCTGAGGGAGGAACGGGACTTCCCTTTTAACAGCTGAGTCCAGTGGCTTCATGCATCTACAGCCTGATAGCTATTCAGAGTAGAAGAGACTGGCTTTCTAATTTTAGTGGGGTTTCAAAGCCCATGGCAGATTATGAACAGCAAGCTGACAGCTTCCTCATAGTTATGGCCACTCTGGTGTATGACTTCTGAATATAGGAAAACAGATACCTGAAAAATAAGTCTTTCACCTGAGGATGTGTACAGAGTCAGGGGTTCCACAGAAATAAAAGAACTGCAATAAAAGCTTCCATATCGAGGACTTCTGGAGGTGAGGAGTCTCTACCTCACGATTCATTTGGCATCATAAAATTGTAAAATCACACACAAAAATTTACACACACAACACTCAAACACACATACAATTCTCCCTCTGTTTCCAAATACAGTGGCTTTCTTCACTGCTTGCCTTGGAATGATTTGAGAGAATTCTGGTTTGGTTAAACTTTCTGCCTCTCAGATAAAAAACAGCAGCAATTTTCTGCTTGAATTTCTCTGTGACTAAATCCATTGATCATCCTTTCTCTCTGTGAGTGAGGAGTGTGTTTTCTCTTTAATAACTCCTATCCTTCTCCCTGAATATTTTTTTCTCTCCCCTTCGTTTGTTTGTGTTGTGTTGGTCAGTCCACTGCACTATTCCTCCGAGAGACGGAGAGAGCGCAAAATTGAAGTTATTTTATGCTTGGTCTCCCTCGGTCCCAATTTTCAAATCTTCATGTCAATTTTCACACATCAGTGTCATACGGTGAATGCTATGGAAATTTCAGTGGGGTCCTTGGGAGACAATTTATACATGACTCCCTATTCCTTCCCCCTGCAGCCTCTGCCTTTATAAAGAATGTGTGGATTTATAATTAATGTGGATTTTAAAATATAACTACATTTGGAAATTTTCCCATTGTTTGCCTCTTTTGCAATGTGAGTTCAAAGGAATACAGGCTCTCTCCCTCCCTTTCTCCCCCCGCTTCTAATAAATTGGCTTAAGTTAAATTAATAAAAATTACAGCATGTTGAAAGAGAAGATCAACTCATTATTCATTTTAGGTTTTTTCTCCTAAAAGGTATGTTGAAAAAGGTTTATCATGCAACTAATTTGGTAATCACCAGTTAGCAAATGCACTCATTGCCACATACCTAGGTGAATCAGAAGGTTAGTAGCAAATGAAACATAGTACAGTTTGGACGGGTAATTATATCTTCTTGTAAACTAATGAACATACACTGTCTTAAGAGTCCTCAGTGAGTAAAATCCTAGCAACAGACACAAAAGCTCAGCTGACACCATCAGAGCATTTCAATCATTGACCTTAAAATGGGCCCCTGACATCAGAAAGGGGTACGCAGGGCCTACTGCATTTTACAGTGTTAATTATCCTCTCTGTGGGGGGGAAAGGGATGACAAATTTTCCAGATTATATCTCAGAGCATCTTAAACCTTAGCCACATATGAGGAGAATGAGGAGGCTAAACTGCCCCTGATCCCCAGTCTTTTGATTCTACTTAAAGAGGGTACCAATGCATCACATATCCTTGCTTCTCTGTATCACCTACCACTGGTGTCTAAGATTTTCTAAATCTGTCAGCCATACAGTTTTCCTTTTTTTTTTTTTTGAAAAAGCAGGGCAAATATTAACATGGAAAATCTGATGCCCGACTTTTTGAAATAATTTCATCTTCCCTCAACACCCCCATCCTTTGTGGACAATCAGCACCTCCTGCAGGTTCCCTGCTCTACCACTTTTTTATCTTTAAGTCCCTGTATGTCCTTTCCATCATCCTCGTCTGTTTTTTTGCAGTTTAGGAAAACTGTCTGAGGAATCACAGTGGTAGAGGGATGGTTGAGGGAGTTTTTCTTCCGCAGACACTGGGGACCATGTTTGGGCTTTGCAGTGCAACAACTCATGCAGGAGATGTAGAAATCAGAATCACATCATCTTCCAGTTTGTTTAACTTGCTTCAAAGCCAACTGGACTCTGTACAACAGCACACTGCAAACCTCCACCAAGCCCCCTTCCCTGGTGATTTCGTGAGCAGCCTTTGGATGGGATAGCTTTATCGGGATCATTCTCCTCCTTTGATCTGTCCAGAGAGAAATGAACTGGCTGAGCGCTCTGTTGTGCCACACAGAGCCCAGGCAATGCTCTCCACAGGGTGTGCAGGCAACAACACACTGCAGCTTGACGTTGTTTTGCTAACGTGATCCTCAAAAGACCTGTAGAAAATATATTTGTTTGGCACGCTGCCATGTTACTGCAATCTTATCACATCTCCCGGTCTAAGGCAGGGGTAGTCCAGGTGAATTCCTGAAGGACAGTTCAAGAGCGGAAAAAAGAACATCCTGTGAGTCCTGGGGCTGCCTCATCCCTTGAGGTGCTGCTGTCTCTGGAGACACTATGCAGCCAGCCTTAGAGAGGTCCTTTGGGATACTGAGGCTTGGAGGGATGGTCTAAGGTAAAGATGAACACTGCAGGAAATGTAAACCCTGTGAAGACCTCAGTTTTGTGCCTTGCTAGGGAAATTGGTCTTGGAGTAGTGAACAGGATCATCCTGATTTACCAAGGACCTGCACTGTTCTAACAAGTCTTCTGGTGATGCAAACTCTGGCACTGGGACAACTTTGTACCATGCTGTCATAGGACCACCAGCTGAGAGCTGCAAAACTTGCTGCTCTCCCCAACTTCACTGAAGATCAGAACAGCCTTCATCTAGGGTTAAATCATCTGAGGCATGTTCACCACTGGAAAAGTCTGTGTTACACTCATGTAGCTGACAGAAGGATAGACCCCTTAGCTATATTATATATATTCCTGTATAGACAGGGGCAATCCACCAAAGTATGGCAAATAACTCACAGAGTGGGCACGTGCTCTGTGTGTGTGTGTGTGCACTTGGGTATGTGAGAGACAGAGAGAAAGATGAGATATATTGGGAAACATATGAGAGATGAGACTAGAGACATAATTTCCAGAAAGTACAGCCACCATCAGAAACTCTGTCTTTCCAGCTGAAGGGTTTTGCTCTGCTGGTGCTTTTCTCTTAACGTGACAGCTCAACTCTTAGCCCAGCTCGTGGTCGCTGCCTATAAATTTAATTAGAATGGGGGTAGGGGAGGAACAAGCCTGTACGGCACTTGGCACAGCGCTGAAAATAACCAGCTTTAATACCTTTGACATTGAAGCACCTGCTAAGGGCACAAACCACTGTACAGCTGGCTGACCCTTCTCTGTAGACAGGATACGTCACTTTGCTTGTCCTCAAAATGTGCTGCCCGCCCTGATAATCTGGGGAATTGCATGTACGGCTCTGAGACTCTGCATTTCATATGGCACCACAAGGCAGCATTTCACTCCGGAGTAATCAGAGAGGGACGTTCAGCATCCCTGACCATGTGAAAAGGGAGATACTCAACCGCCTTGGTGGCCTGTGTGTTTCATGTATTTCATTTTTCTCTTTCTGATGTAGTGGGCTATTTTCTGTGTTTGCAACTACGCGCTGCTCTGCAGCCAGCCGTGAACATTCCTGTTGGCCCAGCTGGCCTCTTGCTTTAATGCTGTTCTCAGGGCTTTCCCTGAGTAAAGTGGTGAAGTAAACAGATTGGAACTTTGCCACACATATATATTTAATTGCATGCTGATTTGGTGCTAGGGAAATGTAACAGAGACATCACTTCAGACAGAAAACTTCCAGCTAAGGCAACAGGTTAGAGATTTCCCCCACTTCTCGTGCTTCTTGAGATGTCGCATCTCTCACCTGTATACTGATTCCTTGACAGAGTTTGAACATTTTATATAATTTGTCATAAACCCTAGGCAATGAGGAAGCAATCTAGGGATTTGAGAAGTATTTGGCCTCTTTCCTATGGATACTGCAGGGATCTGCTTGTGATCGTGGCTTTGGGTCATGGTGTTTGGAAATCTCTCAGCTGAGAAGAGAAAGCCCCTGAGGTCCCCTCGTAGAGTCCAGCAGTGACACAGTCTCAGAATGCAGATAAAACCTGGATCACATTTGACCTTTTTACCACCAGCAAAAGGTACCATTGCTGCTGTAGAACCAGCTTTCAAAAGCTATTTTTTCTAATTGTGGTTAAATGTAAACTGAATTTAGTTTCAAACAAGTTAATAAATTTCAAATAAAAATCAGATTTAATGTCTCCAAGATTTGGAGGCGTTTTCCTAACCTTCAAAGGAGGACTTGGTGGAGCTATACTAACTTGAGGAAAAGGCTACTAGTGTCTTGAATTCATCTTCATCACCCTCTTTCTTTTTTAGGGTCTCTCTACCATGCACCACACTACCTGCCTACCTCCCTCTGGTCCTAAACTGGCCACATGTGCTCAGAACCAGCACACCCAGCCTCTCAGCAAGGCCCCATGCTGAGCAAAACGGGTGGACACAGCCTTTGCATAAACCATGCAAGACCTCAGAGGGCAAGCTGAAAATACAGCTTAAATACACTACTGAATCATGCAATATTAGACCTGCTCAGACTTAGCAAATGCCTTCAGGAGATCAGGCTACCACTCACCACAAGTGCGGTTGTGACTATGCAACAGTCCGTAATGCAACAGCTCTAATGTGAAGTTATTACCGGCGGCAGTGTTGATACCTGTGTTAAGCCTCTGAGCATTGCCCAGTGTGAACTATGTGTTTCCACAAGACTGAGCAGACCCAGACAGAGCTGATTGCTCTTGCAGTTAATAAAAAGCGCTGCACTTTTTCTCTTGACAATCCCGACACCTGAGTGCTTCCTACGTATGACAGTTAGCACATTCTGGTTGCTCAGTGGCCTGTGAGAAATGAGCTTCTTCTCAATTTAGTTCCTATCATCAGACAAGCGGTACACACAATAAAAAACACACCTTGACAGTCAGCCTCCAAAGTAGCCCTAGGGACCGAGGGTCCGCACTTCCCTTTCTCTCATACACAAACCTCATAAAACTGATATAATTTATTGGGCTGGATTCTGCTCCTTACTACCTTCAGGTAAATCAGGGTAACTCCACCGAGGTCAAAGGAGTCACCCTGGTTCAGTGTCAAGGCACAGAATAGCCTAGAGGAGGCGAACCTTTCCTGGCCCTGTCATGTTTCTTCTCTAGATGGAGCTTGTCAGGCTCTCCTGACTTGCATTGGCACAAGGTCCCTCTCAATCAGGACACGGTAAAAGCACTGACTCCGCTCATTAGCTGAGCATTTGACCTGGGAACTGCCTTTCTTTGGCAAGGAGCACCAGGATGTGTATGATCTCCTTCCTTCCCAGGACGGTGAGAAAGGTGCGTGGCAGAGGTGCTGATGGGCTGGGGCAGAAGTGGGTGGAAGTTGCGATGGGCTTCGCTCCAGCCTTGCCCAGCCTGTCAGGTCATGTCAAACAGAGCTAATATAAATGTCAGCGTGCTGTTTTCAGTTGTGAAATCTCTGTTTGTTGTAATGCAGTTCATTTTCAGTCTTCCAGCTCCATGGATGCTATCAGCTGACATGTCTGGCTGGTATCCTCTGCCAAAAATACACACGCTCTCAACATTTCTCAGGAGTTGTTGGTTTTTTTTTCGCCCCTGTGACATATTCATGTCAAATTTCTTCCTGGATCTGTGAGACACAAGACTGTCCACACCTACCAGATAATGAGTTTAACATTTCAAGGACAGAAGCTCTCAATCTGAGTGAGACACAGGGTGCATTTTGCAGGCCTGATTTGGGGTAGGTGCCAAAGGTAGCAGTGCTCTTTTAAGCTTCTTTGGCATGCTCTCTTTTAGGGTAATCAAAATCAGCAGTAACAGATGATGTATAGCTCAGAGTACCATCAGTATTATTGTTGCAGTTAAACAGTATGTTGTTATTAACAGTAGCTTAAATTCTCTCATTGTTCCTTGCATTTAGAATAAATTCAATGACTTTTTTGCAGGTCAAGCTGGAGCTGGAATCTGTTCTGCTCACTGGATCCTTCTCAGGGTTTTATGTGCTGGCCCTCCACTGGTACAGTTATCAGGTCTACTACAACTTCACTTTCTCCTTCACATCCATTTCCCTCCTCTTTCCTGGTGATGCCCTCTCTCTTCCTCTCCTCCAGCCCCTGGTCCCCAGCTCTCATGTCTTCTTCCAACTGCATTTTTTACTTCATCCTCAACTCTTCCTTTTTTGTCTTTGTTTATAATAGTGTACAAGCTCTTGCTGATTTCTCTGAAGAGGAAATTGAAACAGGTTGCTTTTCCCTTCTTCCTCCCTCTCCCATCACAGTCACATTTTTCTTCTTACCCTTATAACCCAGAAGTCTAATTTCCCCTTTCTTACTTTCTCCTACTCCTGATCCTTTCACTGGTCTCATAATGCAATGCTTTATTCCTTCTCTTTATTTAGAGACTCTTTGTCTCTGTCTTTCTGGGAACCCTGCTCTCTTTCCTATCTCGACTTGCTCAGTGTACTTTTTCCACCTTCTCTGTCCTGTGTGCCCATCCTTACATCTCAGTGAAGTAGCTCTGAGAAAAAAACCTTTCTGTATTTCTAGGGCAAAATTGACAGCAGTATGCCAGCCCCAGCCTCTTGACCCATCAGCAATATTCAGCATTATTGCTTACTTTTTTTGAAATCTCTTCTTCTAAGCATCTGTGACTCAGTCCTCCATTGATGCTGCTCTTGGTGACTGAAGGCTTCTCATCATCTCCCCACCCTACAATTTTGTGTTGGCTTCACAGATACTGTTGCTTCTCCTTCTGCTCCCATACCTTTCTCTAGGCAACCTGATATGCTTATACAAATTCAGGTATCACTGCTATGACAATGACTCACAAGTCTGCTCCAGACTTGTTTTCCTTTGCCCAGAAGTAAAATTTCAAGCAGTGCCTTTGACATTTACTCACTTATGGTGAACCATCATCTTAATCTGACCATAAATTTCTAATGTCCCCTCTATGGAATCCTGCTTCTTTGTCTCTCCTTTTTTTCTGTCAAGACCTGGGGCCCACAGTTATAGTTACTAAGACTTGTAACGTAAGAAATTTCTTCAACTTGCTCACCTGCCTCTAATTTATGACATACAGAATGTGTCTATGTTTTTCTGTTTTCCTTATAGCAAACAGAAAAGATACTGACTTTCCTGGCCCTCCACACAACTGAAACACTCAAGAGGCTCAGAATGACTTGCATTTTATCTGTGAAACATCCTTTTTTCTGGACAAATTGGATCACATGCCTGTTTTTCAAAACTGCTCTGTAAATGTAATTTCTTTACCTTATTGGTGTGACCAAATCTTTGCTGTCTTGGCTTCCTTCCTCTGGAAAGAAGATCTTTTTCCATGGCCATTCTTTTTTTCAACAAATATAAGCTACTCCTCACTGTGAAGACACTCTTCTGACTCACTCACACACTACCACTTTAGCTTGGTCTGCTGAAGCTCCCCTTCCCTGGCTGTGTCTGTATTTTATGCTGGTGCAGGTTACAATGCTGTTTTCTTCTGTTCTTTTGCCAGTTCCTCTTCCCTTGGTTTCGCTTGTGCATTTCTGGGGACAAGAACCTAACCTCTATGAAGGGGACTCTGAGATGCCTCATGCAATGCTGGTAATAAATAATATAAATTAAAAAAGAATTTTGAAATCACAGTAGGGGAACAGAATGGAACAGTAACCAGAAAGACTGCTCCAAAGCATGCGTTTAAAACACCCACACTTTGACCTTGATAACTGGTGGATCAGCCCTCCTGACTTCAGCTGCTCTGGCTGTTACACCAATGTCTGCAGAAATGTAGGACCATGGAGATCAGAACCAGTTCCTCTGGCCAGTGACAGCAGTGCTTTTATTTTGGCAGGCCAGCATCATTCCAGCAACCAGCACAGGGGGAAAACATGCACACACGCAGTCTTCTCCCTGCCCGTGGCAGCCAGATCACCTTTCAGACATCCCACCTCACCTGCTGACACAATCCATCAGCACCCGCCGAAATCAAATGCAGCTAATTGGAAGGTGACGACAGCCAAGGGACTGCTGGATTTGCATGCTAATTCCTCCATTTTAGCATCACACAGCCAAACTACAGGTAAAATGAGACTGTGCACTTCATTCCAGATGATTTCCTGTCTTCTTCTTCACAGCACACATGTATATGCACACATATACTTACTCTTGGACTCTGCTGTCCTGAAGCCAAAAATCAGCTGGAGATTGCATTACATGTGCTTTCCGAAAAGCTGGCCAAGAATTGCAAGAGGCAACATGTTTTTGTCCTCTTATTAGGACGGGGCTGCAAACTGCAACCGTAGATGAGTCTTTAAATGTCACTGCCACACAGCTCACAGTGGGGAGAACAGAGCACTTTCTGCAGGCTGGGTTACAGTTTCCTCCTGCTTTTTATGCCAGGGCTTAGGATGCATTCCTGGCTCTTGTTTCATGCAGTACTGTTGAAGTTTTGTTTCGAGTATCCAACCTCCTCTCCTGTTCTACCACAGGCATCTGCCCCTGCTCTGAGTCTACCAATTATTTCCTTTAAGTGTCAGCAGCACACCAGACACACTGAGATATAACCTTTCCTCAAGTTGATGCTGTTAAACTATTACTTGAAACTGAAGTCGCAGTTGACAAGTGCTACTTCAGCCACTAATAACTACTTCAGAAGTGCTAGTGGTGTCTTAGCTCTTAATGTTGTGGCTCAGGGCTCAGGGAGTGTCTTTACAGGTCATTTAGAGCCATCCATCTGATCTGAAACAAGATCACTCAATCTCCCCTCTGGCTCTGTGCCTTGCTTGCAGCCAGGTTTTCTGTTCGTCTCCCCAGGTCTGCTGCACTGACTTTTCTGGGTGGCGGTCGTGGCCGCCTAGCTCCTAGAAAAGCCCACTTTGGGATACACCTGTGAGACACAATTTCAGTGTTTGCAGAAAGAGAAAGCTGAGGGCTCCAATCCCTTGAGGCTGAATATGGCCCTTTCAATGGAGAAGGCTCTCCTCTCCTTGCCCCCATCACAATTTTCCACTTTTGTTGTTGCTTTGTTTTGTTTTGGTTTTGTTTTAAATCAGGCTGAACACCATCCGGAGCGAAGCTCCTATGGAAGGAGGACAGGTGCCCAGATTCACATCCCAGCTTTGCAGCAGCAGGTAGGGAATAGCCTTCCTTTTCTTTCACACCCCCCCTTTTTTAGGCTCAACTCCCTCAGTCTAATCAAAACATCTGAGGTATTTCAGACCCAGAGGCTTCACAGTTTGGCAGAGGTCACAAATATTTCCCTTATATTTTGGCAGGTTTTTGGCACAGTCTTAGGATAAATTGGGAACAGAGTAATATAAGACAAGGCCAGATCATCTGGGTCACTGAGCCTTACCCCCTGTTACTGCAGACAATCCTGTAAGAGATGTTAAATCCAGAACAACCTCCACTTTTCTTTTGCCTCCTGCACATAACAAGCCACACTGTGGTATAACAAACTAGGTCTGGCTTTTCGACAGAAACAAGATATGTCAGGTTTTAAGTCTCCTTGACATGACAATGTCTTCATCTAAATCCTGAAGCCATCTTTTGGATAGCCCAGCCTTGGTCTAATGTCTTTTTGAAAATGATGCTCATTTAATTCCTGAAATGTGAAATCTAGGTCTCAGGTCAAGAGCATAGATGCTCTTTAGTGGAAAAATTCAGATTCATCAGAGACTGCCTGTAAGAGTCTTTAACTCTTCAAACATTGGATTGCAACTAGACCCATACATCTATATATAGTCTTTTGAAGAGTAAGATCTAAACAAAAGTATCCTTGAAGAAGAGGGCACTGTTTTTCCTCCCAACCCTGTAATTTGTTGGGAGAACAAGGACTTCTTCAGGGCCAGAACTTGTCTGCACAGAACAAATAGCCAGACTCCAGCTTAAACTTTATTCCTCCTTTATTCTGTATCCACCCCTGAATTCCTTCCTCAGGCAGGCGTTTGATGTGTCACACTGGGAGCATCCCCAAATACAGGCAGGGTCAGATCGCGCAGAAGGGACTTGTCACCATGGGAGATATGGAAGCACCTCAGCCAGAGTAGGGCAGCTGCTTCATGGAAAAAATAAACCAAATTCCTTTCTTAGTAATCATATGGATGAACTAAATCTGTTCTCGAGCACTCAGGAATCACCTCCTTGTGGCTACAAAATTACAGACTTTCAGCCATGCCACATAACCTTTGGTAGTAAAGTGATCAGCTGAATCTCTTGCAAACTGTAACCCTCAGGAGCTGTGTTTGATATAGGTGGGGAAATTTTCATCCTCATTGGGAAATACAGCTGGGCTAAAAGAAAGCACCTGTATCTAGCACAGATCATATATGCATGTGAGTTTCCAGAAGGCAACAGAAAGCTCATTCATATGGCAATTGGGTCTTTATATCCTCTCCATGTGTATGAACTTATGGTGGTACGAACAGCCATATCCAGTTATTGAAGTATTTGATGATCTAAAGTGCTCAAGGCCTTCTTATTCGATCTCATTCACCATTAAAGTTTTGTACAACCTTTTTACTGGCTTTCAGCCTGCAATAAATACAAATGACTTGACAATAAAAGCTGGTGTCTCCCTCTGTCAGGAAGACTATAGCATCATTGTTATTTAAGAGGTGGCAGTTTTGACACAATGCTTATTTAAAATTCGTAAAAGAAAAAAGAGATGATGTAATAAATCTGCACGTTCCTCTTAAGCAGCCGTTGAAAGTCTGAATGCTCTTCCCCTTTCCAAGAGCATCAGCCGTTTAATGTTTCCTAAGTTGTTTTTACATGAATTAGGGCGTTTGAGTGAAGCACTGTCAGTTACAAAACCACGCTGTTGTCTCCAGCTAATTTTGTGTTAGCAGCTCTTTTAAACTGCTAAATCTAGTTTTTAGTGTATGATGATTTTGTTTTGTGATGGTGTAAAACAGCTGCTACTTTTCTGATGAGTTGCCTGTTTTCCATTTTATGTCTCTGCAAGATGTTGGGTTTCATCATGGCCCAGTCTGACAGGCAGCTGAGAACAACCTGAAAAAAACCCCAAAACGCAACAAAAAGCAGCAACCCCCAAATCCAGGGATTCAACCAACCATACACCCAAACTTCAGAGTGATTTGTCCTCCTTCTCCTCCTCCACTTGTACCCTGAGGCCATCTCAACACTGGACCTACACTAGGATGATCTAAATGACAAGAAAGCAAGATTAGCAGGAAAGCAGGTTACTTGCTGCTTTAAGGGACACACAGGGGACATCCAAAGCCCCCAGGGCTGTTTCTGAGGGGATAGTGCAGACTGGGATGGCTGTGCTGGTTGTATCACTGCTGCATTTGACCATTAGGTGCTTATTTCAGCTGGATTCACCTGAATACATAGCAGAGAAAACTAACACCAGAGGCAATGTAGGCCCACTGATGAATGGGGTGGGTGCCCTGGTGACAGAAGATACAGAGAAGGCAGAGTTACTGAATGCCTTCTTTGTTTCTGTCTACTCTGCTGGAGGCTGTCCTGAGGAGCCCCGTGCCCCTGAGGAAGCCAGCACTATGGAGGAGTTTGCCTCGGTTGATGAGGACTGGGTTAGGGAGCAATTAAGCAATCTGGACATCCATAAATCCATGGGTCCATAAATCCCGCGGGTGCTGAGGGAGCTGGCTGAGGT
>NW_010166747.1:0-12212 GCF_000695765.1 Mesitornis unicolor
GCCTCTGGCAGAGTAGACAGAAACAAAGAATAGATAGTGTGTATGACCAAAAATATGAGAGTGGAAAAGCTGGAGAAAAAGTATTTTGTTGTATTTTGCTGAGGAAACAGCATACATATGTGTCCCACCTACTGCCTCAGCTCGCAGAAAGGTTGGTCACAGCTTTTCCTTAGCTTGAGCAGAATTTGCTACCAAATACTGGGAGATTCATTATAACCATGAGTAATCAAAATAAAGGAAAAGATAAACATGCTTAGTTACATGTGTGTAACCCATATAACAGTCATCATAATACTTTACTTCCAAATAATTTTACTGAACAGGGAATACAATTTTGTGGAAGGGGTACTGCAATACAGTTGGAAGACAGATCACCAAATTATAGAATGGTTTGTGTTGGGAGGGACCTTTAAAGGTCATCTAGTCCTCCTCTGCAATAAGCATTGTCCCCTCTGCACCTGTGAGAAATCAACAGGTTTTCATGGGTCACTAAAAGGAAAAGTGAAAAGCTTAAGCAGGAAAGAAACAGTCATTATTATCCTTGGATGACTGACTTCTGTTGGTACTCTGCTCTCTGGATGACCTGCACTTTTATTCCCTCATATTTTTCTCCTCATCTTATTAAATGGCCATGTAAATTTTACAGGCCACTAAGATGAGGTGGCTGAGTAATAGTTACAAACAAAGGTCTTGTAAACATTTTAGAAGAGAATTTTGTCATTTTGTCAAAATGAGCTACAATCAAACATGTTAATACTAGGTGAAAAATAATATTAAATATTGGTGAATAAATTTGCAATCTGCTAGTAATTTTCCATTCTCAAGAAGTAAGCTCAGTTTCGTTCAAAACAACTCAATGTCTACTCTTATCACTAATGTACATAGCATGATTGATATTACATTTCATTATGTAAACATTGCTTTAATGCTTCTCATTACTTCTGTTCAAGTAACCCTGAATAAATGTAGTATCTGGCACAAGATGCTATTCTTATGGCATTGTTTCAAAACTAGTAGCTTTGTGTTGCACAAGATGGAGCTCTCAGCGACATGGTAAAGCCTCCATGTCAAATCTTCAGTTTAGGAAAGCTGTTCCATCCAACAAAAGCTACATGAGCTTCTGGATCTGTATTCCAGGGCATCATGCCAGCAGTGCAAGAGTAAGACCTAGGTCTTAAAAAGGTCTTCAGATCAACAGGAATAAACAAGTTTTGGTTTAGGGCCATTATATGGAGAGCATTAGGGAGGATAGCATGTCTTTGGTTCTGTCTGTTGCAAGTCCAAAATAATTGTAAAAATACTTTCTTTGTTTTGCTGGGGTGAGCAATAAGAGAAGCAGGTATAGCGGGAGGAAATGAGTGTCTGTTGAATTATGCTTCTATAAATGTCCTCAAATACTTTGCTAATGTGGTTGGGGGAGCTTTTTCAAAACCAAAATAGGTAAATGTGGAGCTTACTTGTCCAGTTAAAGTGGGCCATTTACACTCATCAGGCTTGGCTAGAAAGCTTCAGGAAAGCTTGGATTTAAGTGTGGAGCCATACCACATAATTTGCTGTGTCACAGTGGCCAAAATAAATGACAGCTAAAGCTGTCTATAACATAACCTTGACTTCTAGGCTCTGAAACCTCAAATAAATCCTTCATTTCACTGTACTGTATCTATCCTGGCAATGATATGATATTATAACCACTTCCCATCATCGGCAATATTTAGGTCGAAGGCACAAATTGTGTGCTAAATAAAGGCAAGCGAGAGAAGAAGAGTTTTGGATCCTTCATTGTAGGCACTGCTTAACTGCTGGCTCAGTCCCAGGCTCTGGGAGGATCTCTCCAAACAACTGTTTCTGAGTCAATACGTGGCACAGTTCTGGGGATAATTTGTTCCAGGGACCACCTCCAAAAACAGTGTCACATTTTGTTTCAGTCTCTGGCCCTCTTTTATTTACAAGCATAGACATTGCCATTGGGTTTTTGTTGGCTTGCAGCCTTACGAAGCTTTTCTAGTAAAGTCTACAAAATCTTTCATGGTGATTCTGTCTCTCAGTGACTTCACCTCATCAAATGTCAGCTTCAAAACCCAGCCTGTCCAAATCCCCATTTGCTGTACAGTTATTCCCTCCAACCAGCACATTCAAAGTTCCAAATGTCTGTGAACTACTGTTTTATTCAAATGAACATCTTTGTGGTTTGGTTGTTTGGTGTTTTTTTTTTTTAATTATTACCCATGAATTGATTTTTCTTTGTTTGAAAATTAGGTCTGAACCCAACACAAATACACTAGAGTTAAAGATTCTTCTTGTGCACCCATTTCATGTCTATATGTTTGTGAAACTGATCTTTGTCTAGCTTGGCTTAGCCAATACAATTAAATGCAGAAGAAAAAGATTAAAATGCATTTTATCTATGAATCTCTTTCATGATACTAATTTCCATTTGAAATATAAATTACAATAACTTAAGTCTTCAACTTAAGACTTAGCAATTTAGCAGCATCAAATTGTATTTTCAACGAAGAAGGTTTGATTTAGAGGGAGAATATACATCTCGAACACTAAGATTAATTTTTTTTAAGAAAGTTGAAAAATATGTGTTTTGATCCATGTAATTGTGCTTTGTGAAAGCCTGGAAGGTGGCCTAGTAAGCTCCTGCAGTCAATGTGCTTATAATTAAAGGAATGAAAGCTATGCATTGACATAAGAAAACTATATATTGATGTGGGAAACATAAATATTGATGTCTTGATGAGTAGGGGCCAGGTAATGCAGAGAATGGTTTCCACAGTTCTTTAGGGAAGGGAAAAATGTACATGGTAGCAATAGCTGCCCTCAACAATTTCCTTTTAGTGAAATCACCCTTGTGATATTCTAAGTAAACACCTTGCTTTAGAATTTTAGGATTTCTGTTTTTGAAATTAGGCATAGTTTCCTTCAGAGAAGAAGAAATATTCATCTACTACAGAAAGGATATGCCTACTCAGTCCATTCAAGGCAGTCTTTGAATTGCATCTGTTTATTTTTGGTACCCTATGCCTGTAGGATCTCACTTGTCTCTTGCAGTCATGTCTAGTTTAAGGTTTAGTTAGTTTAGCTGCTTTTTCGAACAGTTCACAATTCATTTTATTTTCTACTGAGCTTTTCAGATGTTATGTTATCTAACATAAATAGTTCGTTTTCATTTTTCTATATAGATGATAATCAGAAATTATTTCTTATGTCAGAGCACAAAAATGTTTCGTACTGACACTTATCAGTATATGCCAAACACTAAATATTATGAAGAACTTTCTGATGCTGCAAATGCTCTTCATTAACAAGCATGTACAGTTATATTCAGATGCACAATCCACTAAAGCTGCTTTGAACTCAATGGCAATCTCTAACTTTTTGTAAAAGTGGAAGGACTGATTTATTTTGCGTGGGAAAGAATTACACTGTAGTTAAACTTTGTCTTTGTCTATATTATCCACTATTTTGGTTTTGATTTTCTTAATTTCAGAAAATATTTAGGGCATATTGACAAATAAACCCTTTGCTTGAAAAAGGTGTAACACAGCAAGTCATATCCTTCAGGATTTCACACTTCAGAAATTTTGCCACATCTTATATCTTTATATTACTGAATCCATCTCTGTCAAGCAATTACTTACATGTATGTGGAGAGATGTGACAAGAACATTTCTTTAAAGTATATAAGAAGATCTCAAAAACATAACACTGGGATTGATAATTGACAGAAATTTTTGTGTTCCCCACATTTGTGTGCATGTGCGTTCATTCACATAAGGTACCTTCAGTCCCAGAATCAGTGTTTTAACAAGCTGTTAACCTTATAATGTAATGCAAAGTCTAGAATTCAGTTGATATGACTAGATATTAATTGCTCTGAAAGTCTGAACTTTTTTCTGCATAAAGTTCATTTTTTTGAAAGAGCTGCCATTGTGCAGTGTTGACAGCCCAACATGAAAACTCCTGCTGAGCTTGTCTATACAAATGTTTTGCTATTGCTGAGCGTAACATTCTTTGTTATCCAACCAAATGAATATAAGAAGAGGATATGAATACATGTAGCAGAGAAATGAAGTGTTTTTGAAAGGCCTTTCCTCTGAATGAAAGAACAAAGCAAGATTGGCCAAGAATCAGAAAGTTGGTTATATTTTTTTCTACCTTGTGTGGCTCTGAGGTTTGACTGGGTGCCAGATAACAAATTAAGGCATTGATATGTTACATTTTGTATGGAGTAATTCTTGATATCTGTATGGTCTGTCCACACATGACAGACTAACCTTAATTTCCAACATCCTTCTTTCTCATTTGAGGAAAGAGTTTTTACTGTCAAAACAAGATCTGCTGGTGCAGATATTACCCCCACACTCCCTTGCCAAATAAGAACAAATAAAAAAGAAAGAGAACTTGTCAGGAGTTATTTAATTTCAAACTACCTCCCATCAAAAAGAATAACAAATAAACCTCACAACAGGCTCTCAATCCTCTTAGGCATGTCATGTTTCAGTTAGAGAAAAATGACATATTGTCATTTTCGGTGTCAAGTAGTTAAAGACTTTTTTAAGGGTTTAAAAAAGAGTCAACCACAACATGTTAGAGTATATATGCGTAACTCATCAGCCTGGGTTCTCTTGGAATAGAGAGAACTGAATGCAAAGCAGCTACAATGTGCTACTGTTCAGTAGCAGTTTAGGATCAGGTAGCGACTTACGTGTATTTTGTGCAAGACAACTTGGGAGGAGCTCAGTCCTGTGCCTTCTCCCCCTGTTTTTCAATTTTTAGCATATACCACGTTTTCCAAATGGTGTGCACTGATGACGTCCACATTTGGTCTCCCTGCTGGATCAGCTCCTTCCTCAGCTGTGGCCAGCTTCTCATATGTTCAGCAGATTTTCAGCCTCTGCCATGAGTGTCACACACCCCTGTGCCTCTGTGCAGACACCTGGCAGGGAGACAGGCTGTCTCCCATGCTCATCTCCTGCTCCTCCTCTCCCACACGGATTGACCAGCGAAAGAGTGGGAGGAGGAGAGGGAAGGGGAAGTGGTGGCTGGCAGTGGTTGCTTTGGAAAGGTCAATTAAAGGCTGAGAGCAGGGAAAGAAAGCATTAAAGAACTGACTGGGCTGGGGTGGTGTATAGGGAGCAGGGAGCTGAGGAAGACTTGGAGAAGTGCAGGAGAAGAGCAAGGAGAGAATCTGGCCACAGAAGCACCAGAGATTGCAGTAGAGAGGAGGCATCACATGAATGGAGGCTTTGGAAGCATAGTGAAAACAAGATCATTGATCATAATGACTGATAATTTAAGAGGAAAGAGACACAGGAGTGGAATAATAATAAGACAACAAGATACTAGGATTTTCCTAGGTCCTGACACCCTTCTCAAGTATTTCAGTGTAGTAATTCTTGCTTGAAAGTCATATAAGCTTGATATGTATGTTTTGCATAAATTATAAGAAGTAAGGGATGTCAAATGGGGAGAGAAGAAACTTTGCAATGGAAAAAATGAAATAAGATGTACAATATAACAATGAGGCACACACAGTGTATTTTTGTATACCTTTTTTTTTTAGTTGTACTTTCAAAGCTTTCTGTCATTTAAGTATTGTCACTTTTTGTATCGTACCTTATCTTTTGCATTCACTCTCACAAGAACAAATGTTATGTCTATGCAGCTACACAAAGGATGTCCAAAGAGAAAGTTAAAGCACTAAACCCTTTGTTGCAACTCAATATATGTATGTATGTATGTATTTATGTATAAATATTTATATTTCAGGGAATTAGAAGCTACTGTGATAGGGTTGTTTACAAGACTGAATGATAAACCAGGCCAGTTTTAGTCTTTTAAACATGACTCTATTGGATTGATATTCATAAACAAGATACAGTAAGAATGATCAGTTCCTGCGCATTTGCAATCATTATTATTAGATATTCGGTGTTTAGTCCTTAACAATCATATCCTAAATTAACTATTGATTGTCTGCACTCATTCTCTGACTCTGTTCCGGACTATGCCAACTAACTTTCTCCAAGACATATGTGATACAGAAAGGGTGACACTCAAGCAATGTGGGTGCGAGCTAGTCAGTAAGGCCAGAGACCTCTCCTCATTTTAACATGACAGACAGAGCATGGGTGACCTTGAAGAAGTCACTGAGAAAACAGTGAGTTGTTCTGCTTTGGCTGTACTGTGTTGGATTAAGAAACTGCCACCCCTAAGGGCTTGTTCCTAGCCTCCCTATTGTATTTATTTGTCTAGGGGATTTGAGATTTATTGATCTAGAGCAAAAAAAATGATTTAGCATACTCACCAGAGGATGGGTGTTCTCACATCCTGTCCCTCTCTAAGGGTTGTTTATATGGACAGTAAAAAAGTGTATAGTCACAGCAATAGCAATTTCCGCTTCTACATATTGGGACTGGATTACAGTTTATTCTCAGAAATAGTAATGGTTTTGTCATCTGGTTTAGTTTCACTGAATCTTCCCTTTTTGGAAAATCAGGAAGAGGTACTCATCAGACTTGCTATTTTTGGTTTATTTATTGTTGTTTTGTTCTGTAACAACATTCTTTAATACACTTGTAGCTGTTTGCTGAAGGGATTGCAAGTTACTTAAAAGTTATTGTACTGTGTGTCTCTGTGAAAGAGTTTTTAACTTCATTGACAAAGTCACAATGCAAGCCTGTGGTATTAGTGCACAAGGAACAAAAGCATTTCTTCTGGCACTGGGTAAATACAGTTTGGCCAAAAGGTCTGCGCCAGGAGTCCATACAGAATTACAGAAATGCTGTGCATGGTTTTTGTAAATGAATATCAAAGGTATGTTTTGCCATGACATTTGCACAAATGGAACTGAGTAAACCATGAAGGATGCTTCATCTTCCACGTACACTGTTGTAGAAGGGTGTGTCACTCTTCTAACTACAGCTCTGTATTGTCTCTTCCCTCCAGGGACACAGCTGATATGAATCTCTGTACCTTGTGCTGCACTCAGACAGAAACTTTATTAATAATGACAATGGCACATCCTTTGCAGTGTCTTCCTGCTTCACTTGGAGCCTTCTCAGATGTTATCTTTATTGTTTCATAGTGACTATAAATACAAAAGTATTTACAAGGAATTGTTTTCAAACAATTAATTGCTGAACTATGTGCTAAGTTTATATTGCCTTTGTTATGCCCAGGCACAATCAGTTACATATATGCAGTTCTTCACATTTGTGGCATGATAAATATCTGCTCTCCTATCAGCAAGGAGTAATTTCTATTTGAAAAATGTGAGGTAATATCTTGGATGAATGTTCTCCTGAATAATTTTTTTTTGGGGTAGGAATAAAAGCACTAACAAGAAAAAATGGAAGACCTGAATTTTTTATTTGGTAACTGTATTTAAATGAGACTAATAAGATTGACTGTACATACCACATCTTCTCTTATTTGTAAGTCTCAAAGGAGTCTAGAAGTGGATAGCTCTAAACATGTGGAAAATAGGGACACCAGAGATTAGTTGAATCACCCAAGTCACATTGCTCCTCAGAAGCAAAGCATGGAAATTAGGGCTCTAGCCTCTGAGACAGGAAAGTTCCAGATCTTTGGATGTTTTCAAGTGATGTCAATTTTTTCCTATTGTCATAAGCCTCAACAAAAATTTAAAGTATATTAATAACAGAGATGACTGAATACAATTAGGCAAAAGATATGTTTAACCTCATGGGATTTTTTAATTTAGTATTCAAACTGAAGCAGAAGGAAAAGCATTCTGAAGACTTGGAAGGGATCAAGTTAAATTTATTGCTTTTTAATTGTACATCTCAGAATTTATAATTTTGTATGGAACTTACCTAACTACCAAAGTTGCCAGTGGTAGTAGTCAGACAGCAATTAGAAACCTTACTCTGAGAAAACTGAATATGATTTTCAGCTGTACATACTCTGTAATTGTTCATTTTTGACCAGAAAAAGTGAGAAATATCATATACTACAGAGTAATAACTGAGGCTCTTCCGGTCCTTGTGAACTGCAAATGGATTTACTGAAAAAGATACTTGTGTGTAAAATCATGTGTGAGTGGTGATATTCCTAGTAGTGTATCAAAGTGATTTTTCGTGTGGCACTGAGTCAATGTAAAAAAGTTATTTTTTCATGAAGCAACCTGACAGAAACTGAAGTGGTGTTTCTTCTACTGTCATGGTTGTGCTGCTGATCTATTTTTATTACTCTGAGAGGCGTTTTAGTTACCATTAAAATGAGAATGCAAGCGTGTGGAGGAAAATCTTGAAGCTGAGGGCCCCTGCTGAGTCAAACTGGCACAAAAAGCCTAGTGGTGAGGCAATGATGTTCCCCATCACTGTGTGCAGACCTAGTAGCCTTCACTTGCTAGTCTTAATGGGATTATTTTTCCCTTTTTTGCTGCATGGCATGTTCATGTAAACAGGAGATCGAGGAGGAAGTAGGCTCAGGAGAGGGAGCTGTCTTGGAGGAGCTGTCAGCAGAAGAAAGAAGCGGATGGAATTCCCCACAACCCCATTTTCCACTCTCTCCAGAGACACATGTTTTCCTGTCTCTTTTCTTTTGGCAAGCATGTGGTCAGGGGTAAGGCAGTAGCAATTCTGCTGCCGCCATGGATGCAAAGTGATGTGTTTCTTGCTTTCTTCTGTGGGAAAGTGAAATTAGCCTTTGGACAAAACCTGGAGTAAAATATTGGGTACAGGATTTGGAGTAAAAGGGTTTTAGCAGGATCCAGGGGAGAGTTGAAAGTGATTTTGAGTCTGAGAGATGTCCTACCCATAAGTACCAAGTACCCTCTCATGAAGATAGCACACAGTGGCACTCGGAGTCCAGGTAAGTACCACAGAAACCCCTAAAAAGCATCCTTCCTTTCACCCCTAAACCTTTGGGATTGTCAACCAGGAAAACGTAAAGAAGCCACTAACCCTAAATTGCTGAAGGATGAAGGCAGACGACTGCAGTCAGAGTAGACACATGAGGAAATGGTATCGTGCAGCACAGGAGATACTTCCTAACCGTGAATGTCTGCATCAGACCCTTCTCTTGAAAACATTAGCATCATCAGCACTACTTTTAGTTCCCTGAGAAGTATTATTGACTCGACAGCCTTGGCCAGAGTTTATTTAAGATCCTCGCCACATGAGAAACAGAAATCCAATTTCCTGTTCCAGGAATGAGGAGCATTAAGCTCTTGCCTAGATTGTATCTTGCCAAAAACTTAAGATTAATTATTATTTCTTCCTTGTTAAGAGGAATAATTATATGTGCTTGGAGTTCTGCAAGACATACAGAAAGACAGCACCTACAGCTAATTGCTTTCAGTTTCAATGGGAGTGGAGCATCTCCCTTATGAGGAGCGGCTGAGGGAGCTGGGTCTCTCTAGTTTGCAGAAGAGGAGACTGAGGGGAGACCTCATTCATGTTTATAAATAAATAAAGGGTGCGTGTCACGAGGATGGAGCCAGGCTCTTCTCGGTGACAAACAATGATAAGACAAGGGGTAACGGACACAAACTGGAACACAGGAGGTTCCACTTAAATTTGAGAGGAAACTTCTTCTCAGTGAGAGTAACAGAGCACTGGACCAGGCTGCCCAGAGAGGTTGTGGAGTCTCCTTCTCTGGAGACATTCAAAACCCGCCTGGACGCCTTCCTGTGTAACCTCATCTAGGTGTTCCTGCTCTGGCAGGGGGATTGGACTGGATGATCTTTTGAGGTCCCTTCCAATCCCTAACGTTCTGTGATTCTGTGATTCTGTGATTCTGTGTGATTCAATACCTGATACTGCACAGCCATGCTTTCCTATCCCTTTATTTGAATGAATAGAAGTTACTTCAAAGACAAACAATTTACATAGAAGTGTTCTGGCACCTATAAAGATTTACATGACAATCAACTCAAGAGGAGATAGATAGGAGAAATTATATGTATATACCTGCAAGCCCAGTATACAAGAACATAGAAAATGAAAATGCTATAGGTTTATATTAATTATGTTCATAAAGTCTGTTCCTGGTTATAATCATTATACTTTGTTATTTCTGATTTGAGGGAAGAAAGAGAAATAGTAACTAGATTTTTTAACAACAGAATTTGGAGAGAAAATAAGACCTCTGTGGTCTCATTCCAATCTGAGTAAAGTCAGAAGTGCATTTTTCTATTAGATTTAATATAATTTTAATTTAATTCTCAGTTTTCTGTAATGCATTTTATAACTTCATTTAAAAAGGCTCCAAATTTAAGATGATAAAACATTTCCAAATAAGATGCAGCCAATATTCAAATAATAGTTATCCCTAGAGGTATTTTATAGCAGTTTATAAAGATGTCAGAGCAACAGATCTCAAAGCTTGTTGATATTTAGAATGGCTAATTGGCATGGCTGACATGGCTACACTTGCAAAGGGCTGCTGGAGCTGCAGCTTAACAACTCTTTGCTGGCAAAGCTTAAACTCATTTTCCAGACAGAGGAAGTCATACTAACAGAAGACTGTCTTGGCATTATAATTCAATAACCATTAAGCATTTCTGTTATTTGTTTTGTGTGACTCATTCTGTTAAGTCTCTGTCTCACCTCCCATGTTGCAGCATCTGTAACACAGGTATTGCTACTTTGGGCAGTGGAGAGCAAGTCCCCTGGTCATCTGTGCCAGGCACAGTGCCCGCCAAAACAGGGAAGTATGTCCTGGGACTGGAGCATTTATGCTTTCTAGAAAGGTCAGAGACTCACTGGAGTCCCTCTCGAGATATGTTGTCTCTTACTGCAGCTTCTTACCATGTTCCTGCTTTCATTTTATTTCTTAATTGTTTAGTGAGGAAAAAATTGAGATGTGTTTGTTTCTATGGGTGTCATTAGGTTTCACAGAGATTTAGCGTGGGGATTAAGAGCTTCTGAAAGTTCACTTCAGTGAAGCAAAGAGTGCAAGAAAATTTAAACGAAATAGTCTGAGGACGTGAGAGACAAGAGCATGAACCAGTAATGTGGACAGTGAGTCTGACGGAGCTTTGCAGTTGGCTGCAAGAGGAGGAGTGTAGATGATATGCTGCAGTGTTTTCTGTGACTGAAATAAAGTATTCAGGAGACCACACTGAATGTGCTCGTGTCACTGCTTATGCTTGACAAAGTTCTTTCTGGATTGTGATTTCACACAAATAGCAGGGATGTGAGATCCATACCCCTGTCATTCTCCATACTTACACTTACATTCTGCAATATCATAAAAGGGAGGAATGCAAGCCCACTGGAACCTGGCATATTAGGCTTGTTTCATTTTTTTGCCATTTCTGTATAGAGGGTATGAATTAGAAAAAAAAATTATTCTGAAAAAACCTGTTCTTATGCTGTAATAAGGTGGTGGTGGTGAAACTACTTTGCCTGCTACTTGTAAAGGAATGCTTTGTTTTTCAACATAATCAATTGAGGGCATGTCTCTAAAGCACTTTTTTGATCCACTTATTTTTCAGTGGACTGTAACATATGTTTTTCCTCTTCCACTTTTTAATATTTTGGTCTCTGCTGAATCCGCATACAAAAGCTTCCTTCCTTTAGTTGGAGTCCACAAATGAAAGCCTTTTCTTTCTCTGATTGCAGATTAGCCTGCCAAGAAACAAACTCTAACTGGAGAACATCACTTTAATTTATTTATGGGATACAGATGACAAGGAAGTCTGTCCTCTTCTTAGGCTTTTTGGATAGCTCTGGGCTGACCCAGCCCAGCAGAGTTCATATGGCAAAGACAAACTGTGCCAGGAATCAAAGCCAATAGTCATTGCAAACCTCTGAACCAAAACATTCCTTTAGTGCTTGAATTTCCCTATAATTTGTGTAGATTCTCTTTTCGTCAATGAAGCTTGCAGTGGATAACTAGCTTAGTGCAATCAGACTAAACAACCGTGCTATTCATTCAGCAATTAGATGATAGCAGTAATGCATGCTTTATGGTTTCCGTTCTTCATTCTTTCCTTTCTTTTAATGTCCTTGGAGACAAACTCTGGGATGTCTGGCAAAGAGGAGGCTCTTGCTGAAAAATATCCTGTCTTTTTTTTACTTTAGAGTTGCTTATAAGTTCTATTCTCAGAGGCAGAACTTCAGATCCACATAGGAAGAAAAGACCAGCAAGAAAAAAAGCAACTCTACAATAATATATATATATGTGAATATATATATATAATATATATATATGTGAATATTTGCTTTTAT
>NW_010166748.1:0-2726 GCF_000695765.1 Mesitornis unicolor
AGGGAAAAGTCCTAATTTCTGCCAGGCCATTCCCCCTGGTTGTGTTTAAGGTGCCAGGATCTGGCCCCAGAGAGGCCACAAGCCCAGTGGGGTGACAGATGCTGCAGAAAAGAGCCAGCTCAGAGGGTCAGTGCCTGGCTCAGGCCCAGGGACTCAGCTCAGACTGGGATTAAAGGCAGGGAGCCAGGTTCGTGTCACGGGAACCGTAACCCCCTGCTGCCGCTGACCTGGGAGGGCAGCACCTTTCCTGGAGCCCATCCCCTCCAGGGTTAACGAGGGTTGCTGGAGCAAAGCCCAGGTTTATTCCCAGCCCGGTGACAGCTGTGTCCTCACTGACAGCAGCAGGGGCAGCTTGGCCATAGGCTTTGAAGGACTCCAAGGGAAGCCCCCCAGGATGAGCCCCTCCACTGCACCGCCTGCAGAGCCTCCCAGGAGTGAGTTTTGGGGGAAATCCAGCCTTTTAGTAAAGGGGCAGAGCCTGCTGCAGACCAGAGAGGAGCTTGCAGCCACTAGGCCCATGTGTTTAGCTCATCCTCTCCTGCAACCCTCCCTGCTGGCACCTAGTGCTCTTGCAAAGGGACAAAACAGATATCTAGATATAGATAGACAGACAGATACACACACATAGATTTTTCATATTAAATATGTATTAATATTTTATATGTTTTATATGTAGATATACGTAAGAGGATGCTAAAACCAACAGCCAGAGCCACGGTGCATCTCAGGCTTTCACCCAGTTGCCCCACTGAGGGAACACAGAGCCTGATGAAGCTGTGATGGGTTAAACATTGTCTGAACCCCTGCCCCAGGGGAGCACCAGGGAGAGCCAGGGATGCTCCTGGATGAGATCTGGGGAGCAGGCTGCTCTCCCAGCCCGACTCCATTGGATTCAATAACAGCCCTGCACAGAGGAGCTCCCTGGGAGTGCATCCCACTGCTAGAGAGCTTCCTGGCAGGCCCCAGCCCAAGGAAACCATGGGTATTTCAGCCCAGATTAGGGCAGGACAGGAGGGATCAGTTGCATGGGAAAATGGAGCATATTATGGGTGCTCCTGTCCTAGAGCATCACCATCCCTGGCACACAGCACCCTGTCCCCTGTCTTGCACATCTCAGGACCAGGAGGCCCAATGTTCCCGCCTCACCACTGACCCCTTCACACTGATTTAACCCGCATCATGCAGCCCTCACATCAGGCCATCCCCGGCAGCTGCCTGTCATGCCAAGGCCCTGATTAGGGCTGGTGTGAATAAGCAGCTGGCAGTGAGGATGCTGTGTGGCCGGAGCTCAGGGCAGGGTGCTCAGGGGAGCCCTCTGACGCCGGTGCAGCTCAGGGGGATTAGCGGGCAGTCGGACATGGCTGCGGGGCAATCGCCTGGTGCTAATTACAGCCAGGATATATTTAGGCACTTGGTTATCCCTGCCTCTCCCTTATTTTTAGCTCCCAGGCTGCCAAGCTGAGGTGGCACATGGGCCCATTTGTTTCCCACTTCTTTGCTACATTCTCATGAGGGCTCTGGGATTTGATATATTTGGGTTAGGGTTTTATATCCCCCCTTTCCAGTGTGAATTATTGATCAGGTCACTGCTGAGCTTTCCCCCCACGTACATCTCCTGGCTGCTGCGCTTCCCCGCTGGAGCGGAGGGTGGGGCAGTAAATCAAAATAACGGGACAATTCACAACCCAGGGAGTTAAAAACCAGCTGAACGCTGCTCTGGCAAGCCCAGGAGGAGCGTCCCAGCAGCCAGGAGGTTTTGCAGGAGGGTATTTCTGGGACAAGGCAGGTGGGTAGGCAGGACCACTGCCTCCAGCACCTCTCGCCTCCTGAGCCAAGGCACTCGCAGAATTGCCCTGGTCCCCTCCAGACTCCCAGCTTTGCCAGATGTGCAGGTTGCTCAGCACATGAACAAGGCAGGAGCCGGCATGGACACAAAATAAAGAGGCGATGGTGAGTGAGCATCTTCCTCCCCCTCCGAAGGGCTGCCACGTTGGGCTGATGCTGGCAGTCCCAGCCCCACCCCCGCAAAGGTCGGCCCTGGATGAAGTTGAGGGAGGGAAACTGTTATGGGGCAGCACCCCAAAATGCAACCACAGCTGCTGCCATGAGTCAAGCACAAGGGCTAACATGTCCCCACATCCCCAGGGCTTGTCACCAGCTCCAAGCCCCGATGCTCCCATCAGGTTCCTGGTCACCACAGAGCCAAGCAGCATCCAGAGGGAGGCCAAATTCCTCCTTAGGTGGCCCAGCAGGTAAAGCCTCTCTCCGAGCAGGGAGGCTGGGCAGGTCAGTCTATCGCTCAGTCAATGTCAGCTGGAAAAAAAACCAAAACAGTTTGTTAATTAAATCCCCCGACTCGAGGAGCAGAGGCCCTGCACCCTCCAGCCTGGGGAGAGTGTCTGGGCAGTGTGGGGCTGTGGGCTCCCATTGCCTCGGCCGCAGCTCGCCCTGGTTCCTTGCTGCCCGTCAGCATTAGCCAGCCTGTTTGAGCAGGTTTACAATAATCATCAAATAACTGGTTCATTGACAGTATGTCAGGCTGAGAAGACTGACTGAGCCCTCGTTTGCTGATTGCTAATTAGCTTAACGTTCCTAATCCCTCATTAGCAACTATGAAGTAAGCTCTGAAATATGAGGTCAGCTCTAATCGGCGTTTAAAATATAAAGCCCACTGGCATGTGATGGAGGTGGGAGAGAGGGGTTTTTGGTTGTCTTTGGTAACGGGG
>NW_010166749.1:0-6095 GCF_000695765.1 Mesitornis unicolor
CCAGCCACTCGTCCCCAGCTGGACCTCACCAGCTGGTTTCCCTAGAGCCATGGAGATGCTTGTGCCTTGTTTGCCACAGCATTTCTGGTTCTGAGCAGGAGCTGGCAGCAGGATACCATGCCAGCCTTGACCTGGGTCTGTGTGCATCACTGTGTCACCAAAGCTAATCCATCTTCACAGAGCACCGTGTATAGGAACCTGTGTGGGCTCTGCAGGCTGCTCAGCTGGAGCAGATAACCTGTCATCCCCATCTGGCTCCACGCTGTGCTGCAGGCTGTTTGTAGGAATACTTGATTTTCCCCCGCCCTCTGATACGTCTCAGCCTTATTGTCCTAAATGATGTGTTTTGGCATGTTTTGCTGGTGTGATGATGTGCTGCGATGGCAAGATGTGTATCCAGAAGGTGATGTGGTGTTTATGATTATTTACACTACCTAGAGCAGCTGCTGAAATCAGGATCTTGCTGGGCCAGACAGCTCACAAGTGGAAGATCCCAGGCAGGGAGAGCAATGGGGAGACCAAGGGCATGGGTACCGCTATCTGAGTCCCACAGGATGGGTACCTGGCTCTGCTGCTGATGTCCTTGCTCTTTGCACCGTGATGAGGAAGGGAGCTTGTAGAACCCTGACTCTGAATGGGTTTGAGGTATGAGTTTGGCTTTGCTTTTAGAAAACAAGCAAGTCACAAGAGGGTTTGACCTCTGAGCTCAGAGCAAGGTGCCTGTGCGCAGGCTGCCCCCAGGACCCACCAGCCAAGGTGTGGGGTACATTTGGCACGTAGTGCTGCACTTTACAACCCAGGAGGATGCCAGTTACGCCTCCCGGTTTGTACTGGATCTGTAATGGTTTCTGCCGTGACAAAGGGCCTGTTTTACCGTACAACTGTTCCATTTGTCCGCAGAGCAGAGCACTAAAGCCACAATAAATCAGTATTTCTGTTGTAGCACCATGCTGCAGCTCTCACGCTGGATCCAGGGTTGTGAATAAGCAGAAGGTGTGACTGATACCCATCCCACCACACACACCTTCACCTCCTCTCCTTCTGGTTCTCCATAGAGAATCCCACAGGGTATAATTTACAAATAAATCATCCTCATCCTCTCTGGGGAGAGATTATTGGGCTGCGGCTGGATCTGGGCAGTGTTATTAGTGCTCTAGGGGGGTCTTTGCGAATGAAACCTGTTGAAATCTGCTCGATCTGTTAAGGAAATACGATTTGTAAGGTTCCTTGGGGATCTGTGCTGTGATTATGAGGGATTTCTCTCATCCGTGTGCTGTGGGGATCAGAGGGACTGCGGTGGAGTGCCTCTGTGTGCTGGGTTGCCAGGAGCTGCAGGTTGGGTATCAGGAATAGGTGAAACAGAGGGTGTCATTAACCCCTGTTTTGAAGACACAACACCTCCCCTTTTGTGCTGCTTTATTCCAGTTCTGTGGGAGAGGCAGAAGAAGGGGCCAGGCTGGTTCTGGCAATGGAGAGAGGTGTGGTGAGGGTTGCAATTGGGGTTTGGAGCACAACAGGCTCACGTTGCTGGCTGCTGCTCCTGGTGCATCGCTCCAGCTTGGTTCCTTGTCTGTTGGCTTTTGGGTGGAACAAAACCTATTTCACATGTTTGTTCTTTTAAAAAAATCACATTTTGGAAAAGAATAGTGCTCTTGTTTAAGGATGTAAAAGCTGCTGAACGGGAAGAGTTTGGGCATTTTTTAAAGAATCCCATTAAAAAGGAGGGAGTCTACAAATCCTACAAAATTAGTACAGATGTTAAATTAATACAGCAACCAGTAGATGGGTCTTGTTTGAGTTTATATTTGAAAACAAAGCCATAGGAAAGATGGAGTGTGCGATCCTGTGGTTACAAGCTGTGCAGCGTGGCCTTGCGTTTGCCTGCGCGCTGCCCCTTCCTGGTGCTGACAGAGCTGTGTTCCTGCCTGGATCAGCGCTGCTGCCTGCCAGGCGATGTTCATGGCAGCAGGTGAGGAAGATGTGTGTGATTGGTGTGTGTGTGTGTAGTGTGTAAATGGTGTGGTACCACAGCTCCACACGCAGCGCTCCCAACACAACACTTCTCCCTCCGCTGCTCCGTGGGGCTTTTTCCCCTTTAAAGCTGCAGTTTGCTTCACGTTTTGTTGAGTTTTGGATAGTAGATTTAATTTTTCCTTTATTTTTTAACTTAGAACCTGGTCCCGCACTGGTGGGGTGACGTGTTTGTGTGGTCAGATGAACTGTTCGAGTACAGGTGGCAGAAAGGGAGGTGCACATTTTTGCATTCAGGCTGAAGAAAAAGCCATTTGCATATGTGACATATGCAAATATTGCTGCATGATATATGCATATATTGCTACGTGGCCTGCCGCTGGGTTTCTGCAGCTTTACAGCAGCTAGCGCAGTCAGGAATCCCTCTTGCCTGGGATCAAGTTGGTACCCCCCAAAACACCCCAGCCCACAGTGGTTGCAGTCTTAGACTTTTTTATTTAAACACACATTTACACAAATTTTCTCCTCCTTTTCTGGAACTGCTGAATTTTCTCCTTCCGTTACTTGAGGCTTCAAAGTACAGGCAAAGAAATCCGTCGCTTGGATGGATCGAATTTGCATCCTGCTGATTAAAACGTATTTAAGGAGCTGGGAGAGGAGTAACAAAAACCCTGTGAACCACAGGAGCTGTAACAGCAAGTCGAGATCTTTGTCCTTAGGCTGAGAACCATTAGTCATCATGATATCCCTGTTAGATAAAGCTTTCCTGTGGTGTCAGTTAAAGCATCTCGTTTGTACAAGCAGCCGAGGTGTCAGTACAACCCCTCATCGCTGCACAGTCCGAATTCCTTGTCTCTTAGCACCTCCTCAGTGAAGGGAAGTGCTCTAATGGGGAACTCAGTTCCAGTCTCGGGATTGGGCTACCAAGAATAATTTAAAATAGCTGTCCCTTACAGAGGATGTGTAGGATACATCAGCATTCACCCCCTGCCTCACTGGAGAGGTGCAGTCAAAGCTGAGCTGTATCTCTGCCATCAGCAGGGAAGAAACATCAGGCTTCTGATCCAGGGGGGCTAAAGTGTCCTTGGCAGGTCCTGTCTCTGCCTAAATTACCCGGTGGGTTTTGCTGATCTCTCTGTATCTGATCAAAACCTTTCTACTGGGAAAATGCACTTGAGCTGGTTTCAGTGGCAGATAATGCAAAGTGAAATCGTTCCCTCATGTCGTGGTTTAGGGCTTGGCTGGGCACTAAGCCCTGGCCAGACGCTCTCTGTGAACCCCTCTGCCCTCCCCAGAAGGGAAGAGAAAAGAGAAGAAGGGAGAGAGACTTTACGGGTTGGAAGAGAAAACAACAGATTTAATAAAACAATAATACTGATACTACAGGATAATAATGTAAATAGGAAAATAAGGACATCACCAGAGGCTCTGGGAGCACTGGAAAAGTCCCAGTGTGGCCCCAGCAGCAGTGGGAGCTGATGCAGGAACACAGGGCTCAGGATCAGAGGCAGCCGAAGCAGCAGGGTCTGCTGGGCCTTGGGCCATTGCAGGGGTGGAGAGGGAAGGAAGGGTCCAAGCTGGAAGGGTCCAGACCCTGGTGATCCCTGGGCTTTCCACTGAGTGTGGGGTGTGTGGGATACAATCCCTGGTTGGGCAGGTTTGGGTCTGCTCCTCCTGTAGGTGCAGACACAGCCCCCATGGTGAGACAGTGGCCTTGCCATGTTTCCATACCATACAAGTGTTATCACTTGTAGCAGTGCACACTGTCTGGAAAAACATGCTGCTGGTTTCAGCAAGTTCAGCCACTTGGAATCTGAGACTGAGCTGAAAAGTAACATCACTTTGTTGATAACATCGCTAAATAGAAAATGAGTCCTGTTGAGCTCAAACCAGGACACAGGACACTGCAGCTGCTGTCAGACGGCTGTGTCAGGATTTTGTCCTTGCTCAAAGTGCACCAAGGGGAACGGAAAGAGCCACAGGTGCAGCCCAGGCTTGAGGTGAAACCGAGTGGTCCCAGCAAAGATTTGGGGCTGGGGAGCTCATTGGTGAGGCCAAGAGCTCATGGGCAAGCCACAGAGCTGCTGTGGGGCTCCATGGGCACCAGAGGGCTGTGGTGTCATCAGGGCAATGACTCTTCTGGAGTAGAACAAGGGACGACCAGATAATAAGTAGGAGCAATATCTCCAAACAGGATTAGGGAAACACGTTTCTAGTATGCCCAAATACAGAATTTCATTCTATTAAGCTTAATTTTATGACTGAAAATGGTAGATATTGCAACTGGAATGTTTCTTGATATAATTTAATGTTGATTTAAATCAGTTTGTAAAACCCTCTACAGTCTTTGCATGTAGGACTGAAGATGATCTGCAGTCAGGGCTTAGCAAAAGCTGTGTACTTCGTGTTTCTGCAAGCTCCCCAAACCTGTTTACACAAGGAAAATGTTGTTTCTGGTGTTGCATCTGAGTTAGGGATAAACATCATGCGTTTCACAGCTCTTGAATAACTGAAAGGAGCAGCATTTAATAAGCGCTGTAGGTATTTCCTGGAACACGCACAGTCCTGCCGCTGAACCTCTCGGTATACAAAATTCCTCATACAAACAAACCATATCCAGCTTTTGTCTGCTTTGAGCCCTTCCAGAACGTTCCCAGTTTCCTGAAAAATACTAAAAAATAAAGTTCAGAGAAGATGGCTTAAATCGGGCTAAAGCAATATGATTGTTAATTTTCAAGCTTCAAAAAGTTAAATCAGGTATTTGAAAGCAATAGCGTGCCATGAAATGAAGCAGGTTTTCTTTGTATCTGGATGTGGTTTCAGTCGAATTTCACTCCAAAGGTTGTACTGAATTTTCAATTTCAATTTGCCCTCCAATGTACGTGTTATGCTGTAAAGCCTTCACGCTTAAACCATTGAAAATTCCTCACTGGAGATATATATATATATAGATATATAGATAGAAAGATATAGATATAGAGATAGAGATAGAGATAGATATAGAGATAGATTAGATATAGATATAGATTAGATATAGATATAGATATAGATACAGATATAATGTGTATATCTCTCTCTCTCTCTCTCTATATATATATATACACATATATGTAAAAGTGACTTCCAGGTGCTGCCAAATAAGACTGAGAAGATTTGGGGTGCTAACCAGTGACCAGTTTAACCAGTACTGAACCTCTTTCAACCCCACTGGATCTTTTGGTTCCTCAAGTGCAGCAATAGTTGGGTTTTCTATGGGCACAGAAGTGGGGCAGAGACTTTGGGAGGCAGGAACAGGAGGTGGTGGCAGCTCCAGCCCCCAGCGGCACAGAGACTTTTAGGAAGTTTTTGGGAAGTTTTTGCTTCTCCTTCACCTCCCTGCAGACATTTCCATCCCAAATCAGCTATTTCTGTAGTCACATTTTAAAGACAGTCACCGCTGCTCGTGGATTGGGAACTATGAGAAAGGTTGGTTTTTTTAAATAGGTTTTTCAAATCATTTAACCTGTGCTCGAGAGGCCAAACGTATTATCCCAACAGGAACAAGCAGCTTGGGAACGCACAAGTTAACATCTCCAGGAGTAGAAAAATGAGGTTTTTTCATGAAATTCTAAACCGCTCCTGGCAGCCGAGGAGAAATAATTGAAAACTTCTGCAAACAACATTATCAACAAGAAAACATCCTCATTTTTTCAGTGATTTGATGGTTGTTAGCTTCAATGTTACCAGTCACATAGCATTTAAACCATTTGTTTTATTCTTGTATTTTACATTTCCAAAGACTCCTGATGAAGCTTTGTAACTGGATTTAAAGTCTTCAGGGAGACAAGTGCTGTGTTTTATCGCCTCTGTGCTTTGAGAAGTGCTGGGTCACAGAGAAAAGCACTCGAAGGTAATGTATTGTTGGTGCTGTGTGGGGCTTTTTGTCCTGATCATTTAGGGTAAGAATGAGTATGGAGAACATTGCTATTGGGTTTGTTTATGGAAAATAGCACCATCCATACAAAGCCGTCTGTGCACTTGTTACAGACAGGGTGATGCCCTCTCCCTTTCAGAGCTGTATCTGGGTTTGCCGATGAGATGCATCACAGAACCACAGAATATGAGGAGTTGAAAGGGCCCTGGAA
>NW_010166750.1:0-988 GCF_000695765.1 Mesitornis unicolor
GAGGGAGCCCCCATTCAATGTGGGGATGGAGGCCCCTGCACAGGGGAGGGAGCCCCATTCAATTCGGGGGTGGATTCCCCATTCAATTTGGGGAGGGAGCCCCCTTCAATGTGGGGATGGAGCCCACGGGGCCACCCCAGGGCTGTGGGGCCACCCCATTAGGGGCCAAGTGAACCCCAGGACCCCCATTCGCAGGTCCCCATCCCCACCTTGGCCCGCTCGGCGTCGCGGGCGCTCTGTCCCAGCAGGAAGACGGTGAGGGACGGAGTCTTGGGCTTCTTGGAGATGTTGATGAGCTCCTTGAGACGGGGGACGCCCAGGGTGACGTTTTTGGCCGAGACGCCGGCGTAGTGGAAGGTGTTGAGGGTCATCTGGGTGGCCGGTTCTCCCAGCGACTGGGCAGCCAGCGCCCCCACCATCTCCCCAGGGTGGGCCTGGAAGGGACGTGGGGTGTGAGAAGGGGGCCAAAAAACATCCCGGAGATGGACACGGAGTCCTCCGAGATGTGGCTCCAGAAATGGTATCAATCTGGACCCAAAACTGGCCCAGATCTGGACCTAAGGATGACCCAGATCTGGTCCTAAACCCCCAGACCCAAACCGATGTAACTCCAAGAATATCACAAATTTGGACCCAAATTTCCTCCCAAGTCTCCCAAATCTGGTCCTAAAGCCCCAGACCCAAATCCCTCCTAGATGGGGCTCCAAGAACATCATGAATCTGGACCCAAAATTGCCCTAAATCTGGTCCTAAATCCCCAAACCTAAACTCCTCCTAGACGTGCCTCCAAGAACACCGTGAATCTGGATCCAAAATTGCCCTAAATCTGCTCCTAAACCCCCAGACCCAAACCCATCTTAGATGTGGCTGCAACAATATAATGAATTACCCCAGATCTGGACCCCAAAAGCTCCCAGATCTGCTCCTAAACCCCCAGACCCAAACCCCAGCTCCCAGATCTGCTCCTAAACCCCCAGACCCAAACCCC
>NW_010166751.1:0-38204 GCF_000695765.1 Mesitornis unicolor
TTCTCCACCCAAGAGAGGGTGAACTTATCCACCCTCTGATATACAGTGAATATAGTTGATATGCAATACAATACATCTGATATACAGTGGATGTAGTTGGCTAAGTCTGGTGCAAAATCACTGGGAAATAAAGAAAGAGAGGAAGACTCATATAGCTCAACTCAAGCACACACAGATATTTTTTCACACTTTCAGTATAAACCAGAATTGTTGCTGTAAGATGGCTCTAAATACATGCCATTGTACTGCTATCCTGCAACACCAACTCCTCCAGCACAGAGCCTGGAACAGTTTCTGCATAACATGTCACCACAGCTGCTGCTGTATATTTGGCTCGAAGTTCCACCTCTAGGGAAACCCATGCCAAACTATTTATAATAATGGGATGCAATTTATGTGAAATGACTTTACGCCCTTCCTACATGAGAAATATTCAACATACCAGTCCATTCATTAACGCATCATTAATTTAAAGGGATCCTTTATAAAGCAATAATATGGATACTTTAATTCTTGATGGTGTCTTTCTGTGAAAAATGTCAAAATGTTTTTCAAATGTAACCAAATATTTAACAGCCTCCAAAATCACTGTGGAAGATGGGGAGAGATGAGTATATCTGTAGCTACTATACCTTCCCATTACTGAAAAAAAGAAGGCATTTACAAGTCAAAAGACTGAGTTCCTGCCAGGGCTCTCTGTACTGTGCTTCACATTACACTACTCCTGCCAAGGAGGAGGAGAAAGGCATGCCACAAGCAGAGTTGTAACACAGGGTCAGGAAGGAAAGCTCACCCTGTCAGGGGCATCAAGCTCACCAGTGTAAAAGCTGTGTGAAATTCTCTACCTTGTGTGTGGGTTGTGCAATTGAGGTTTTTTTATCTGTGTAGTTGATGGATGGCTTACAAAATATTACAAGAAAGTTACAACCAAATCTCAAAAAGAACCACAGGCTCAAGTCTCCAAAGCACTTAAGCAAGAGATTAGCTTCCAGCATGGGAGTAATTGAAAACAATGCAATGTAACCTGTTTTGCCAAGTCAGAGCCTGCAGTAAGAATTCACTGTCTCATTTAATATCTGGTGGGGGACAGTGAAGGCTGGCACATAGATTCACAAACCTTCCGCAACATTCGCTGTTCACTATATTAGCTGCCTGAAAGTGGCCAGATTTAGACACTCTCTCAGCTATGAACTCTGTTCTCAGACAGAGGTCATCCCCAGCTTCTTGGTTTTGAATGCTGATGTGGTTTGAGTGTTGCCAATTTTCCTGAAAGCTTTGAACAAATTGCTCTCTGCGTTGCCCATCTCTTCCAGCATTTTCCTCCAAGGAATAGTGGAGGCTGATAATAGGAAGTTCTGGATGGAAACAGGTAGGGAGTATAGCACATCTCCACTTTTCTCCCCAAAGGTAGTCCCATTACTTTCATTGCTTATTTTTATTCATGCTGAAATAAAGTGGACGACTAAGTAACCTAGTTTCTATGAGGCAGACACTCTTGCTGAGCAAACTCACAGCTATCTAATTCAAATCACATATTTTCTCAGAGCCTGCCTGTGATCTCCTACTGAAGCTACAGAATATGGTGGTTCATCTTTGTCTCAAACTGACAGTGATAACTCAAGCTGAGCACACGGTCATTTTTCCTAGTCAAGAGATTTCCTACCAAACTCCTTCAGCCCACAAAACTAAGCCACTTCTTGCTCTTTCATTCATAATATATTGACTTCTCTCTTTCTGAACGCAAAATAACTATGTTTAGGTCCTTAATGTCCTTTGCATCTTCTGGAACAAGGTAAGCGATCTTCTATGTTTTGTTGCTGTGATCTACATAATCAGCTGGCAGACCAAAAAAAAAAAAAAAAAAAAAGAGAGAGAAAAATAAAACCCAAAACAAAAAAACCCCACAACCTTACATCCACAATTTTGGCTCTTTCGTATGTAATTTACCTCTGTCTTATACATAGTGTGATTCACCCTATGTAGCGTGAATTATTGAAATGATTAATCCAGTGCTTAAGCTGAACATACGAGAAGGAGACCTGGGCCATATGTTAAGATCACCAGGAATGTGCTGCAAGCCTACATTTTGAATACGTGATGGTTCCTGACAGCTTAGATAATTGAACACTCTGCATACAGGCGTCTTCCCTAGGGGGTGTTCTGTAGAAAGGAAAAATACAACCCTAGACTGCAAGCCCTGCCAAGTACAAAGTACTCTGCTCATCCATTACCCCACCTTGTTCAATTCCCTACCTCCTCCTCACAGGCAGAGGAGAGAGAAAAATCCTAGGAAGAATATTAAAATCCACACTTTAAGTCTGAGTCATTATCCAAGGGTTTCTTTGCTTAAATAGGTAGCTATGTAATGTTTTTGTAAATTATGTTGTTCCTGGGTGACAAAAATGCAGCACATTCCCTGTGACCACCACTGACCCCAGGATACTCCATCACACTGCAGCTTCATGAAGGCTGTCAGAAATTTGATCTTCTGTGCAGTAGAGTCTCCAAATCATGACAACCACCCAATAGCAGAATACAGTTTACAGCATTATGCTCACAATACAAAAATGTAATTAGTTTTTGCAGTTAGCCAAATTTCCTGTAGGTAATATGTCACATTTTTGTAAAATTGTCCATAAGTCATTCTCAGACCCCCAAGTCAGTAAAGTTTATAAAACACATATTAAGTCCCATTTATTCTACTGGAAGTAATCCCATGCTTTCAGTTAGCAATATTACCAGATGCAGGTATTAAAAAATCTTGAGTCAAGCACTATGTTCCAAAGTAACAAAGCAGTATTTTCTTTGAAATGTTATTTTTCCTTGGACTCATATTTTCAAGCTGTAGTCGAGAACGACAAGAAGTACAAAATTGAATTTTAATTTAAAGCTCAGTATTTGAATCTCAGTTCCCAAAGTTAAAGCCTTAAGATCAACACAAAACATATGAGAGATGGCAATACTGAGTTAGATAGGCACATGCTTAAGTGATTTGTTTTGTTCCCTTCTTGAAGGGAAGGGGCTTGGAGGAGAGGAGGGTCACAACTTTAACCTCCAACCCTTTCACCTTTGAATCCTTACTCAAAAGCTTCCAGGAAGGAAAGAGGACTTTGCAGCATGTTTGGGAGTTTAACAAATCCAGGCTCTGGTTAATCAAATAGAGAAGCCCTACGGCTGTACTAATTCCTAGACCCAATGAGGCCCCTCAGAATAGAAGGAAACTGTGAGCATAATAGGTAGTAGAGCTGCTTGAGTTCATTTACATGACATATCCCTGGCTCCTAAGCTATTCTAATGCTTCTGACTGAATACGCAAAAGGCGATTTCCCCACCCAAAACACTGATCTGGTCCACTCAGGGCACAGCTGACTACTGTGACCCCTGAATTTCATGTACTACAAAGCACAGTATATATTATGGTGTGAGTGAGTCTCCAGGAAACTCTCTTTTGAGGAAGCTAGGATTATATTTTTGAAGTGTGCTAGTAGACAGATGTGCGTACCAGATCTGACACTGCCTGTGCAAAGACAGAGATTCAGCAAAGCAACATACAAAGAAGAAAAAGATAAACTACTGGTTACAGAAGAATAGATGCTTCACAAATGTTTTCTTGCAGTCAAGTTTTCTTCTTGCTCTCTGGAAGTCAAGCTTTTCTATTTCATACCAAACTCAGTTATAACTATCTAGCCATCATGCTTGACATCAGGATCTCTTTGGTAGCTAGGAGTTAGTGTGACACAAGGCATCCAGAATTTAGAAAGCAATTTAAGAATCAAATAATTCAGTATAATGTTTCTGCAACCTGTAATTTAAAGGGCTAAAAGTCTTTCTGCAGCCACCAATGCTTTCAGGGTCATGAGTTTATTCTTTACTCTGTTATTTCACTTGGTAAATGGACTGCAGGCGTTTAAGGGGATGGTCGATCCTAAAACAGGAGCTCAGTCTTTAAAAACTGTTCATCACAGACAGTACTTTGGTTAGCAGAATGAATGAAAAGAAAGGAAGGGGAAGCCTAAAAGTTTTGACTATTGCAAATTTCACATATGTAAAAAAGAAATTTCTCTAATTACTAACAGGCAATCTGCACTAGAGAGAGTAGCAGTATTTTTTAAAATGACATGATTAAGGTTCACAGACTTTGCAACAGGGATGAAGTTTCAAGTCTGCAATATTCTGTAATTCTGTTTCTCTAAAACAGGTCCTTTCTTACCTCATAACAAAGAAAATTAAAACTAACTGACTTGTTTACATCTCTTTAGAAATGTAAGTAGCCCAAATTCAGAAAACAAACTAAGGGAAAAAAAAGAAGAGCTGATTGGACTCATTGCTGAAGGACAATTCAGTTACATATTACACTATGTACACAAATTATTTTCTTATATTTTAGTAAAGAGCTCACCAGTTGATCTTGTCTCTCATTCATGCCTCTCAATCACAGATTTGCTGTGTATTTCCAATTAATAACTTTCAGCCCATTACTTATTGCAAGTATCTAGGATTTGATAATCATTTCATAGAAATATCTTGTAAAAGAACTGTAACTCTGCAATAATAAAAAATGCCTTCCAATTAATTTTTAGGCAATATTTTTGCCACACTTGCTGGAGTTTTTTCATAATCTGGAATATAATGAATCTCTGAACAAAAGCAAACCAGATTCATGCTTTAGTTTGCTTTGAAGAAGAAAATTAAACTTAGTGAAGAAAAAGCTTACTTACAAAAAATCCACAAATGTTGAAATTTATTGCAGGCTGTGGCTGCGTGATCAACCTAAGTATGCAAAGCAGCCTTTTAGTTTTATACTTGTTCCTAGGTGTTCAAAACTTGCATAAACATTAGTTTGATATCTATGATTCATTGCTCTATTGCAACCCAGGCAAAGGAAACTAAGTGAAGGGAGAGACCCTAATAGGACATTTGCCCAAAGCTATGTGGTTCTGTGTCATCACTTCTTTGATAAAACCAAAAAACCCAATTCAAACAAAAACCAATAAATGCCACACACACTATGGAGCAGCAATTTGAAAATATGAGGGAGGGAGGAAGAAGGAGCTCACAAAATCAAGTATTTTTCCTCTCAGTCTCAGTTCTGTCGTATTTCAGACATTTCTAAGCCTTTGTGACACTTTATTTCCTTGATAACTAGGAAGATGCGTGAGTGCTAGAACACCCAATTCATTAATTTCTCTATTATAATCTGATAAATTCTAATTTCTCACTCCTAACTTAAACCTTTCTGGATGTTTCTGCTTTTTAGACCAAAGTTTCTTAGCTAAACTTCTTGCAATACACACAGATACATAATCATTTGGATGACAGATTAATTCAACCAACACATATGGACATTGTGGGACACATAGCCACATAGGAAACTGCCAGATTTATCACTTTACTTAGACCCCTTCCAACACCACTGTATGTGCATGAAGTCCTAGAAATATATGAAGAGAAAGAAAACTGGAAAATTATCAAGATGCCTTGAGAACATCTCGCCCATACTTATTAAATGGAATATCTTGTTAGTTCATTGAAGGTTTTTAAAATCATTTATATATTGTCAACATGAAAATAAACATATCTTCACTTTACAAAATGTGACAAGTGTTTGGGAACCCACAAAAATGATAAACTACAAACTCCATGTAAAAGGGAAAGTCAATGAGGGCTAATTATAGGTCTTAGCTTCACTCAGCAATTCTAGCAAAAAATATCAGAAATGAGGCTTAGATTTCTTGAACAATTACCCTTTTTCCTTTTTTTCAAACGAAGAAGAATATGAGCCAGCTCATAGAGCTTTTCTTTCCCCTTCCCCTTGAAAATAGCAACAGATTTTGCTTGTGTTTTTTAGTTCTTCAGACATTAACAGAGCATCTACCACTACCAGGGCTGGGATTTCAAATCAGCCGGCAGCTGAACTGGTTCTGAGCCATTTCCCACCAATGGAGGTTAATATGTCACACCCGTCAATTATCACATTTCCTGGTGTGGGCTGCCATGTGCTTAAATAATAACATGATAGTGTGTGCACATGCTTCTGTATGCAAACAGCAAATTTACACTTGCATCCTGCATGATTTCTTTTGGATGAAAGGGAAAAAGATGAGGGTGTGGAAAAAGTAAATAATTCTGTGTTGCCCTCATAAAACACAGCATCAAACCCCCATTCACAAAACAGCACCTTTCCCTATAGACAGTAAACACCACGAAATTTAGAGGTCTGATATACAGGAGACAAAATCCCAACATTTACACACTATTCACACCTCTATTCCATGATACTAAACAATATGTGAGAGTGTTGTTGCTTCTTTTAAATATATCAAGACCATTCATCCCTGTTGCATCTGTGCTTGGTACTGTGCCAGGCTATAAGGGCACCTGAGCAGCATACAGAGCTCTAACCGCAGCGTCTGTGGGTGGCTACAGGCCCTCTCTATTTCATGAAAGAGTGCTGAAAATAATTCCTTAGTTGCTAGCAACATACAGCTGGAGCAAGGAATGCAGTGAGGCTGGATGTGAATTGTAAATAAAACTCAATCACTGATAGCTCGAGGTTTTCTCTTGGCTTAAAACACGCATACATATACACACACATACACACTCACATACAAATGAATCCAGGAAAGGTCAGTATAATAATGTATTCTGACCTTCAATTAACTTGAGTGAAAAAATAATAAAACCATTTCTGTTTACACAAAGGCCAAGTTCTCAAAAAAGCACAGCACATGTAAGTCAGAGTACTCCTTCAATAAACCTGCAAAAAGCACTGGCTCATCTACAAGTTAATGATCGTTCTCCTACCTTGCCTTACTGTTCTCAGACATTAATTACTTTGATTTTATCCAGATTAGTATGTGACACACTCACTGCTGAGACACACTCACTGCTGAGAGTGGTTTTGTGGCACAGGTAAAAGCCCAGCCTGCCGGTCTTCATCCCACCTACAGTCAGAAAAGGGGAGGGTGAAAGCAAACTCAGTTATCCACCAAAGAGGGAACAAGGATTCGTTGTGAAAGCCCTTTTTTTAAATTTTCTTGTTTTCTTTCAGGAGAAAGCTGAGATAGCACTGCTTTTATTTGCCTTCTTATAGGAAGCTTGTGCAGAAAGGAGAGGTGCCCTAGATAAAAGCTTCTCACCTTGGATGAGAAATGACAGGGGTCAGGAAGGGGGAAAGAAAGAGCTGCTGTACTGGGTTTGTGAGGCAAGGTTTTGGTAGCAGGGTGCTACAGGGTTGACTTCTGCAAGAAGATGCTAGAAGCTTCTGCTATGCCCTATAGAGCCAGAGATGGCTTCAAGATGGGCTCACTGATGGCTAAAGCTGAGTCCATCAGTGACAGTGGTAGAGCCTCTGCAATAACATATCTAAGGCGAAAAAAAGCTGCTGCACAACAGCAGCTGGGACAGAGCAGTGTGAATATGTGAAACAAACCACTCTGGTAATAATTTAAAATAATTTCCCCAAGTCAAGTCTGTTTTGCCCATGATGGTAACTGGTGAGTGATCTCCTTGAACTTATCTCAACACACAAGCCTTTCACTGTAATTTTTCTCCTCCTGTTTGGCTGGGAAGGGGAATGATAGTTTGGTGGGTACCTGCTGTCCAGCCAAGGTCAACTCACCACAGCTGCAGTAGATATTTGGAAGGGGAGGAGGTGTATTTTGTTTAATGAGGGAACATCAGGGTCTGCTTCCTGTCTTCCATGTCTCATTGAGGCATAAAAAAAAAGTAAGAGCTACACAAATGAAAAATTTGGGATGTGTGTCTTTTCCAATGGGAAATAAGAGAAGAAAGCAAAATGTGAGCTATAGAAGCATGACCTCCCATGATGTGGTAAAATCACATCTCTTTTGGAGGGGGCTATGGTTCCCAAAAAGACTGCTGTTGGCCTTTTCCATAGCTTTGCTGAGCTTGTAACTGTTCCGCCTGTTCTGCCTTCTCCCCCATCTCCCACTGGAGACCTCAGCCAGCTATCTTAACTAATATAATTTAAAACAGAAAATGTCTATTCTCATAAAACTTTACTAGAATGAAATTACACATTATTGAGCTCCTTTATCAGAAAACATATTTTAAAATAAAGAACAGCTTTTTTATACTAAGTTAGAAACAGATTAAATGAGTTATTTTTAATATGCTAGCCAATTTGTATGGAGACTGTGAGTGTCTTCTCATGCTTCTGAGGCCTACACTAAATCCAGGGATGTGTAGTAAAAATGGGTGAATATATAATATTTCAAATGCTACACAGAATAATAATCTAGAGAAACACTCATACGTTATAATTATGTGCTATTTAGAGTCCTCAGCTAGGTAGACGTCACAGTGAGGAGCTATAGATAGTAGTGTTATTTTCAGTGTAAGATCTTCATCTCATTCAGCTTCTCTCTGATGTGATTTTGATTATCTCTCAGAAACCTTGTTTGCTGGAGGTTTTTATACCACATTTCCTTATCAAAGTTATGGTTTTTTGTAGCAAAGATGATATTTACTATTCAAGAGATCTGTAAACTTCCCAGATCAAATTAATCATCTGAGCAGCTTCCGAAATTTTAAATATAGTCCCCATAGCAATAAATAGGTTTCACTGCTGATTTTGATTTACAAGAAGTAAAGTAGATACTTATTTCATTCTACAAATTGATCATGACAGCCAAACTCTACAACATGGCATTTTGGCACTGTCCTGTGGCTCTTATAAATGAAAAACACATCAAATATGATGTACCTTCTAAGAAGTTAATGTCTTTGCTATGTAATGTTGCATTGAAATATAATGGTGTGCAGACCAAGGCACAAAATGGCTTGGATTAAATATCTGAGAAACGAAATCCCTTTGGATGACTGTCAGGACTAGTCTGCCTCCATTATCCCAAGACACAAGGTAGCACATTATCATTTTTATACATAGTTAAATACCCAGACTCTGATTTCATTAATCGTTCAGTTGGGGCTGCAATCCTATCAGGCAGAGGGCATTCCCTGTCTTCACATGAAATGCTATTTACTAAAATACTATAGATGTATTGTACAATATAAATGTCTGATATTTTAGCAATAATAACTGCACTTGAGTCAGAGGTGTTTTCCCCCCTTTTAGTCTGCATATATTTTCCTTTCTGTAACTCCTACTCCTCTAACAGAATCACAAAGGCTTTCTTAGACCAAATTAAAACAAAAAAAAAGTTTTAGTTTTGAGTACCTCACCCCACTGTAATCACAGGGACCTCCAGAAATGCAAAGTTTGGTCCCCATCACATGCCAAAGAACCAGTCCTATTTCCTTAAAAGCCAAGGAGGAAATAAATATCCATTATCTGCAGAGTAAACTGGATTAGCCTCCAAAAGATGATGCCCAGAGGATTAGAAACTCCTGTCTTGCAAAATGGATCTGTTTTCACAATATTGGAGATCTCATCTGTCTCAAGTCAAAATCACGGTTGCACCACAACTCTTCTCTAAGCTGACTAAGCAGGAGTCCATGCTTGTTCTTCATTCAGCATAAAACTGAGCTCTAAAATTTGCCAGTTGAGTCATTATCAGTCTCATATTTATAATATAACTTGTGATTCATTCCTAATTTCTCTCTTGTTCTCGTATGTCATGCCAGGACCAGCTGGGAGAGATACACCCTTTCACTCTTCCAAGATGTATTGCAAGGGGCTAGAAAGAATTTTGGAGTCCTGTGTAAGCACCATACCAAGTTGATACTTCATATATGACTATTGTGGCATTGTAATATTTTCCATTACTAGCAGATGAAATAATTTATAGACTATTTCAGGCAAAATTTTAAAACACAGACCCATTTTCATTTGCATTCTTTATGCGAAAAAAGGTAGATGCAAGTCTGCAATACAAAATTATGTTATTGCAACCATAAGTCCTTTATGGGTACAATCAGACACCTCAATGTTTAAATTAAAAGAGAAAATTATTACAGATAATTGGTATCATCTGGCAGCGATATTTTGTGAGATCTCTTTCTCAATAGCCAAACTAACATCTAGACTTGGGAAGAAATATTGAACTGCTACTAAATATAAGTTTTGGGGTAAGTTAGTTTATTATTTCAAAACTGTTTCCCGTAAAGGAAATAATCATTGTACCTGACTCTACACTTCGACCAAGGTCAGGGCTTGTTATTTTCAGGAAATTAGATCCTGAAGCTAAGCTAAGATGCCAATCATAAAAATATATGTATTTTTTTAAAGTTAAACCTAGACTATACACACTGTTATCCCAGTCTGCATCTGCCATTGTTAAGCAGACACGTGAATCTTTCCTCTAAACTGGGTGAAGAAACAGCTACCTCCGGCAATCACCATATGCAGATATGGCTTAAGGATGATCTGAAAACTGAGCCATACCATAAAGGAGCTCAAGTTGTTGATTGTTTTCTAATTCCCACGAAGATTCTCCCACTCCTCTTTCCTTGGCATTCAGACTCCTTGTTCAAGAGGAATCAGAGTTCCATAAAATACATAACATATTGCGGCCAAATTCTACTTAAACAATGGCAATATTCAGGAAAGTAAGGCAAAAAGGATTTGGCCCTAGCTGCGAGTACAATATCGATCCTGGTTTGTGCATATTTTCACAGGCTAAGACTTTTGTATGCAGTCACTATGAAGAGCTCAGAGCAGTGAGGTATGAAAATGTGTCACTAGATGCACTCACTAACAGCATTCTCCCTCAACCCTCTCTAATTTTTTTGTCCAATTTACTGGATGTCCTCTCCCACTAGTACAGGTGTTTCTCATCCAGTCATCTCCACCTCTTTTTGAACATTTCCTTCTGTGATCATGTAGCCCAGTTAATTATTTCCTGAATTTTCTTCCAATCCTTTCTCATCTGCTCTTCTTTTCTAAATTCTGGCACAATATAATCTTTTTTGGGATTAATTTTCATGCTGCTGCCAGATAAGTTAGTAAAGACTATCCCCATCCTACAGCACCACAGAGCAGGCCCTCTTGACCAGGGTATGCAGCTTGGTGGTAGGACACTAGGACCTCCAGGAATTCATTCATGTTAACAGTGAAATTAAATAAGGTCGTTTAAAAAAAAACCAACAAAATATTTTGCAGACAAAATTTTCCTCAGCAAATGCCATTAAGAGCATTGTGTTCTAGCTCCAGATCTGTTTCTCAAATAAACGGGACTGTCAGTCCCTTGGTTGATTTGCAAAGTAATCATATCAAATCTGTCAGGGGTAAATAATTTTTATTCATATGAGTAACACTCAAGCAAGTTTTCTGCTTAATGATGATATAGAAACATTTTGTAAAACATCTTGTAGCAGCCTACATTGAACAAATCAGTGCTGGATCCTTGATTTTGAGCTAAGAATCCTGTTCATCCTTCCTGCAGTCCCATTGAAATCCCTCTTGGCCTGGACTGGGAGGTAGTGGGTGTGCTGCAGATAAAGACATACCACTTTAAAGGAAACGAACATTTGAAATAGTTGAATCTTACTAGTATTTAAATGTCTGAGCTTTGTATATCCCCAGGGTCTCTCTGCTTACATCTCCTTAAACAATACAAGCCATTATTAAGAACATGAACAATGTGGCATGCTATCATATTAGGATATAATTAAAAACAAGACGGCTAAGCCTCAAAGCTGTACTGAACATACCACACATATTGTGGTCTTCTGCATTTGTTCTGAATTAAAATCCCACTTCTTCCTTGAAACTTCACCTCTCTGTTTTCCTCACACACCAGGTAGTGCCTATTTGGACATGACTCACTTTTGGTAAAAAAGCTGTACCCACAGCTTGGGATGGTGGGGGGCACCTACCTGACTCCCCAAACACCCTCCCTCTTCAGCTGTTGGGGAGGGCTCAGGGAGCCATGGATGCAGAAAAACCCGACTCCTCATGTAGCATCTTGTGACATGGTCAGACCAACATCACACCAGAAAGCCCAGCCCTGCCAGTCTCCCCCATGGAGGCAGCATATCTACCCCCTCACTTCCTGACGTGGCAGCTTCCAGTCTGCAGCAATTTCGTGGAGGCCTTTCCCACAGCATAAGGACTAAATGTGTAACTAAGATCATAGCCAAGACTTCCTCAGGACCATTAGGACTTGTATGAAACCAAATTAGGGCACCCACGCCTTCTTCCATCAAGCTCTCAGTTCTCAAAGAGAGTTTTCTCTCACTAATCTATTTACCTAACCTCAAATTTTACGTTAAAAGCCATGAGCATGTTGACTCAAGAATATGTTGGCAGGTGACCTAATTTTACCCAGCTATCAGCTGACTCAGAGCCAGGAGTGATGCCAGGCAAGCACAGCTGGCTCTAAGAGCCAATGCTTCATGGTAACTCCTCTTTCCCCTTTCCCCTCCTGTTGCAGCTGCTTAGTACCACAGGGAAAAGCGAGCAGAGGGCTCTCTACCTGACTACAGGCTCTGTGACTGGCAAATACACTGTGCCTGTTGATTTTAACTTGAAATTCCTTCCTTTCCTCCATCTTGAGGAGTTACCAAACTTGTTGCCTTAACCATTGTCCATAATGCCAACCTAAAACTCCATAATCTCGTCGAACTGGTCAGACTGTGAAGAAAAGAGCAGGTCTTTGTTGGCCTGAAAGAATGGAGGCCCTCAAGGACAAGTATTCAGAGAAGAACCTGGTGGCTGCACTTCCTCAGCCAGGAATCGGGAGAGTTCAGAGGCTTTGGGGATGACTGAAACATTTGTTGTATTCATTCCAGAAATATGTCTGGAAAATGTCTTCCCAGACTTGCCTGGGATCGTTTCCAAAGCCAGCTATGGACTCATACCAGACCTGAAACACTGGAAACCTGCTGAGCAAGGATGGCAGCTATAAACCACTTAGGTGCTTTGATGAGTGGTTGGTGTCTAGCTTTTCTTTTGCAGTCTCATCCAAAGAGGTGAGTGAGCTGACGTTGTTCTTTCCCGGTAAAGTGGCTCAGCACACAATCTTTTATCTAGTCTGAAGACTAACCTAGAAAGACATAATGACCTATTGCCCTCTTTGACAGGATCCAGAGCTGTTTAAAATAAAGGTACAAGTAATACTGGGGACACCCAACAGAGGGGTTTCTAATGCCTTTGCTTGTGTTCATGGACTCTTAGATCAAGGACCAGGCAGTGAACGTCTAGCTCTTCTTCAAGTGCCAGGTTACCCCAAATAAAGTCAGAAGATCAGACTTCAGTCAGGAGCCTTGAGCAGCTTCTAGAGGAGTATCAGACCATGAGAAAGCCATCACACCATGACCTATATCAATGAGGTGGAGTTTGTTAGGGAGGAGTGGTTGGTTTGTTGGGGTGGGGGGAGGGAGTTGTTCTTTTTAGTCATCAAAGCATTAGACTTCTCAGGAATAAAATATATGGCAATTGATTAATTCATTTTGTCTCCTGTCATGCTGTTCTTAGCATGACCTACAGCTCAGAAGATTTCAAATCTATCAACCTGTGCCATGACCTTTTGGATTCTTGTCAACTTTGATGAACCCATAAGCTCTAGCTAAGGAATACTTAGTCCCTACCTTATGAAGCCATGGGCACAGTGGTATATTCTCACCCCAGGATCCAGGGGAAGAGATATGCCGAGCTGTCCATTCAAGCAGAGAGCAAGGCCTGTTTTCAGACATGAGTTTTCAGATGTGGGTAGAGACAGTCTCTGACAGGGTAGTAGAAACTGTCAAGATCAGCTCTCAGCAAAGCTTTCTCCTGAGTGTGAGGTGCTGCTACAGAGGCCATCCTTGGAAGCAGGCTCAGTGTCTCTTTTCCAGAGCCTTAAATTTCTACCACTGGAAAGCAAAGCTATCTTTAAATTTTTTCTTGTTGCCTGACCTATATGTTGTTCCTGCCACATGAGGGTAAGAGTTTGTTACTATTTGCTAATTACTTTATTAATGATTCAGCTAATACAGTTTAATACAGAAAACATAGATGTCACATCATTAAACAATCATTTGTATACTCCGAGCCTTTACCATAATCCATCTTGAGATGTGATTTATTTCTCCTCTGGTGTTTATAAGATATGACATCCTGCAAGCAACTAACTCTGGATGTATGTTCTCTTTGAGATTTAATCAGCATTTGAGACTTATACCTGGTATTATGCCAGAATAACTCGAAAGAAATGATGAGCAAGCTTTCAAGCATTTGGCAGTTCCTTTCAAACAAGAATACTTTTAGAATTTGATGTGAAACACATAAAAAACTTTCAAAAACTAACAGTTCTTTCTCACTTTCAAAAAAATCCTCCCTAAAACAAATAAACCCATTGCTTATACAAGCTTGATTGAAATAGTGCTTAAAAGTTCGTTAACAAACCACACAGTTGTATTCTAGTTTCTCTCAAACAAAAGGAAAGCTAAGTGAAACTAATTACTCTCAGTAGAACAACACAACTGTGAACCAGCATGTCCTGGATAGCTTAAAATATGGATCCAGGAAAAACATAGTCGGAGATTCCTTTTACTATGAAAAAGAGCTTGTCATTATACATCTCCAGGCAACCAAGACCATGAAAGTGTCATGGATGCTGTGGTAGAGAGACTGACTTTATTATTTCTATTTTGTTATCTATTTTATTAGTCAATTAACATCAAGTTGAACAGCATCTTAGGGTTTGAAATATATGTATAACTCAGTTCAATAATTTACAGAATAATTACTAATTCAATAATGTAATTAATTTTGAAATAGACATATTTGTAAGGGCAGGAAGTTGCCACTTTACAATGAAGTGTTCTTTTAAATTTTAGGGACAAAACAAATGAATGTGAAAAAAAAGAGAAGAAATATCAAGGAGGAGACATGGCTTAGAAAGGCACAAATGTTCCAGCTGAAGCCAAGCAATACTGAATGCAGGTTTCATAAGCTTCTCTGGTTGAGCTTCAGCTAATAGGATTGGCCTTCACACTCCAAACTTAATTCATTAGATCCTTCACCTGTCAGTAGAGAATAATTCATTTGGATATAACAGCTCATAGAACCATTCTGCTCCTTTGAACCTCCACACAAAAAGTGTTAGTTCAGAGGCCTCTTAGCCAGACCCTCCAATATTTGGGCCTGCAGCTCCACACTTGTTTTAGCTACATTACCTATCCTCTTATGTATCTTGGTTCATTTTATCCCATTCAGGAAGTAAGCTAAATGGCCACATGTAGCAGAGGAGCCCTCAAGGGATCAACTACCATGTTGAAAACATTTACATAAACATATATATATGTGTGTGTGTGTGTGTGTATGTATGTATACACGCATATATCATATAAAAAGATCAGGAAGCTAGAGTGTGGGAGCTGTGAAGAGTGATTGGAAGGCTGCAAACTTTAAAAACTTTGGGTGTAAGAGAAAGAGGAATAGCAAGACGGTGGGTACTGGGTGATGGCACTAGCAGGGACAGGTGTCTCCAAAGGTCAGGGGAAGAAGAAAAATCACACTGTGTGCAGGATCCCAAGTATCCTAGTGGAGATAACAGACTTCAAAGTGGAGGGAAAAGTTTGGTACTGATTGACTAAAAAGGAAGGAAAACAGACCTGGAAACAGGCACAGGAACAGAGTTAAGGCAATTTAAAGTTGTGACTGAGACAGGGACTGTGTTAAGAGAGATTGGTTGGTGACTGGTAACCATAACAACAACAAAATTGTTTAAAAAATAGTGTGAAGGTACAGCCCCAGGAGGGTTCTCTACAGCTGGGAGACCATCACCCCACCTGCAAGGGAGCAGAGAAGGTAACTCAGAGCTTCTCAGTGAGCTCTTCTGTGCTTTAGTGTAAGCTTTTCTATGAAATATAAGGCGTTTGATCTCCACATAAAAGCTTCACCTAAGTCTGATAGTTACAATTCCAGATAATTACATCTCAGATATCTGGCCAAGAGAAAAAAGAAATGGGTTTAGCATAAGCAGGAAAACAAAAGAGGGTCTGTAAGTGTGATCTACTTGCTTATCTGTTCCAGGTAGGAACAGGACTTCAGTGGATCTTTTCAAGAACCACTTAAAGAAGTAAGCATTAAGCTATCAGAGGTACAATCAGAGCATTGTATAACTGCAACATAAAAATTGTAGACGCAGATAAAAAAATCACACAAACTGCTATTTTACTGTGCAACCGTAAGTGGTCAGATGCAGTAGGGCATGACAGTAGATGACAGTAATCAAGGCTCACTGAAAGCAATTACAGGATAAGGAAATATGCAAAGTACATTTAAACCTGAGTCAAATTCAGCATGAAGCAGAAAGCCTCCAACAGTTATCTTATGCTAAGAACAGACTAAAGAAGTCAGCACTCAGGAGCACAGAAACATTTCATTTTGTTTCCAAAACCACTCAGCAGAATCCAACCATTCTCCAAAACAGAACTTTTATGCTAATTACCAATGTGAAAATGAGAGTACAAAGCAGGCACTTTATTCCTATAAGCAATCTAATATGCCACCAGACCCTTTTTAAAAAAAAAACCTGGATTTACCTGGCTCAGCGTGAAACAACACATACATTTTATTACTAGCTGTGCTTTATTTGCATATCAATGCAGCCATGAACCAAAATACACTGTTGGCCCACTTTTTTCTAGCACCTGCTCAGACCTATGCAGCCAGCCCTTCTGCATCCTATCACTTGCTAAAACACCAAATGCGCAAACACACCAGACAGAGGGGAGCAGAAATAGCTCTGGGTATGATAGCTTTGGTTTCTTTGTTAGTTAGCACAATGAAAACACTCAACACATGTGATTCAGTTGTGTTTGCAAGTCCTCTCTTCCCACCCACATTTAGGTCAGATGTGCCTGTCCCAAACAGCCATCCCCAGATAAAATGTCAAACATAAGCATTTTTTTCTTTAAGGGGCACAAAATTCACTGTTTTTCTGACTTCAAGGCATTTCTTTGAAATAGGAACTGGAGCAGCTCTATTACTTCACAGCCACAAAAGTCTTCCCTGACCTTAAAATTCATCAAGGACTTATTTGGATGGGGATTTTAAGGCATAATACTAGGTCATATTTGCTAGCTTGATCTAAAAAACACTTTCTAAAAGCTTGGACAAAAGTAAAAGTCTCATTTTACCAGTTATTGAAATTACTCCTGTGAAGCTTTGATTTCACCCCATGGCTTCAGAAGTTTATTATCCTCACTTTTTTATAATTAGAGCTTCAAACCAGTGCTATTTAGGCTGAGCGAGCTGGGTCTGGTCCAGCTGGGCCACATCTAGCACACAGGTTGTTCCCATTGCACAGCTGGGGCAGGCAGCGTTGTTGCCCTGCCTGCTGGGCTGGCAGTGGGGATGAGGGACTCACTGCAGCCTGAGAGAGAGCAGGCAGCAGAAGCTCCATTCCTGGTCATCCTCTTCCCTGCTCAGCCTCATCTGCACCAGCAGCAGTCGCTTTTTTGGTCTAGAGCCCCACTGACTGTGCTCCTTAGCCTGTTGCTACAGCAGTGAAATAGCAACTCCACAGCAGATCAAAAGGTAGCATTGGCCCTGTGAACTCTTCTGCCAAGGATGAGACAAAAATCAAATGTCCTCCAAGGGAAGGTTTGCAAATCCCCCTGAAGGGGCTGCAGCATTTCTCCTTCCTTCCCTGGCTTGCAGAATCAGAGGGACTGGAGCACTTCATGCCCCTTCACATCCTGTATTCCTGCATCAGCTCACAGACATTCCCTGAAACCACCATCCTGTCTACAGCAACAAAAAGCTGGGACTAGTCAGCACCCTCTGTTACTCTAAACTTTTGGCTAAACACAGTTTAAAACTGTCACTCTGTCCTCCAAAAATACTGAGTACACAAAACAGCTCCAGAACCTGTCCCTAGAAGTAGCAGCCTGACTGCTCTCCAGCTCTGTAAATCTTCTTCATCTTAATCCTGCCCTACAAGATGTTCACACCTATGGAAATTACGTGTTGTGGAGATTACACAAATCTGCCCGAGGGGTGGCCTCTCTTACGTACAGCCAGACTGCCTAAGTGTAGCACTAAGTCTTCTGTAGCAAACTTTGTTCCACCCAGTTGTTTTTTTTAAGTTACTCAAATCCTTTGACAGTTTAAAAAGAACTGGAAAAACATAGCCTTATGAGCACCTTTACTCAGACTGCAGCAATTTAATATTGTATAAAATACTAATAATGTAGTAAAGCAGTCTTGGCTTTTTCAGGCTCCTGTTCAGAATGGTCTGCAGTCCTCCCACTGCAGGTTGTGAACTCATTGGTTCTCAGAGGGTAATCATGAACAGGTTGAGTCTGTATTTGGATAGGAAATCCACAGGGAAGCCGTAGCAGTTATTTAGATTGTTCAGTTATGGAAAGAACACTTTTCTCTTTGTATTTATAAGAATTCTTCTACATATCTTAGGAGACAGCCGTGTCTCTCAGATAAAGATTATCCAAGAAGCTATAGGCCAATTTTATGGCTCCATTTTTTTTTCTCTCTGTGGAGGTGTAGAGCTCTGCATAATGAATAGAAGTCTATAGACACAAGGCTTACTAAGTAAGCTTTCAGAAACCTCTTAGTATTCTATAAAAACAAAGGTACTTATGGACTGAAAGTTACCCTCAAAAAATCACCATTTCCACCCACTTGTGGTTGTCTGTCCTTCTCAATCTTGGCACCTGAGTCAAATGCAGCTGTTGAAAACTGTGTTTTGAAAACATAAACTTCCAAGAGCTGTCAAGAAAATGCTGTGTTCTTTGCCCTCTGTGTGTGTGTGTGTGTGTTATGATATAAGATAACATTGTTAAGTCTAATTAAACCACTGCTATTTATTTCCCAATGTAGATAGTCAGAACAGGCTGCATTTCAACCAGCAGGGCTGCCAACTATTTTTGAAAGTTCAGAATCAAAAATACTAGAAAGAGGAAAAATGTAGATCTCAAATGGCTACCCTATTCGAGGTTTCCATTCATCTGACGGAAATCTGGGGAGATGGCAGGTAGGTTAAAAAGCGTTGGGCTGTTGCTGCTCTCCTTACCCAGGGTTACCTGGCTACCAGGCTGGGCCTCTGAACAAGTCATAACTTTGCCAGTTCATTGCTTGAGAATGCTGCTGTAATTTACTTCAGCTGCCAATAGCAGGCTAGCGGGTAGAAACAAACCCTAATGCAAAGGTATTTTGGTCATATCCTTTTTTCTGAAGCCAAAACTCCTACACTGGTAAGCAGGATAAAGGAATAAAGTAGCTGCCACCATGTAACTCAAGAATCTGCGAGGTGTCAATGGCTGCAACTGCTTGTTTTAGGGTTGCTTTCTTCTAAAGGAGCAGAGCAAAACGAGACCTAGTAGAGCAGAGAATGAGAGCCAGTTAATTTCAAATATCATTAATATGGAATATTTAGGAAAGCAAATAATGAAAACTGCAGAGGAGTTACTTGCCTGGGAATGGTAGAGTGCTGAATAAAAAAAAAATTCTCACACTCATTTACCACTCAAATGAACAATCACTGTCAATTACTACTTGCATTCAATACTTAAAGAAACTGTTTTATAGTACTCTATCTTCAACATTACTACTAGTCTTATTTTGTTTAATGTATACACCATCTCATTCAAATTCTGCCACTTCTGCTAAGTGCTTTTTATGAGTTATTGATGCTCCATTGTTTTGCATGTACTTTATCCTTTACCATCTGTGACAAGATTTTTAATCTTTATACACAAGAAACCAGGCTGAAGCAAGGATGACCTGTCAAGAATACTTACGGCTTTGTGTTTAACTCTCTCCTGAGTGTGATTTAATCAATGTGGTGCTGCCTGACAACACACAAGATTCAGTAACAGAATAACATCTAGATATTAACTGTTTGAGGCCATCAAAGAGGATGGTATAGAGGTTTGAGGATTTGCAACAGCACAAAAACTGGGTCATTTGAGATGTCCAAGTTTCTTTTTTAACAATAGTTAAACAAGTAGGTTTGAACTGTGTCTTAGATCAGACAACTGCAAGTTTGCCTTTTAAAACTGCTTGATTTTTTATAATCATTGTAACAGTCTGTGGACAGCAACAGCAAAGATTTCCAGGTGCAGTTCTGTCACTGGGCTTTATCTTTATGTGAAATTATCAAACCAGAAGTCATATCATGTTAAGTCATCTTTCCAGGCAGTTTTTGACCTCACTGTTGAGCTAATGTGGCACTTGCTGTAACACTCATTTACCCGATATGAACTGAACTAGTGCCACCAAACCATACATAACCTAGAAGACAGCACTTGGGCACTGCTCCGATAAATATTTTGGATTAGACTCTGTAGGAAGGAAACTCAGGGAGGCTATTAATGTGGAGCCATAATAGGTAGAGAGATGGGTTACTGTAGTGATGACGGATAGGCGACTGGAACTAGGTAAGAAAACTTCTGCAGTGCTTATGGAGTAATCTCCCTCCAGCCTCTCATTCTGCTCCAGTGGTTAAACACTCATCCCAGGCTCAGCTGCTTTATCACTGGCAGCTTTATTTCTCCTGTCAATCTGCTCCACCTGGCAATGGGACTACACTCTCCCTAACACACTGGTGCCAACCTTGCTAAGTCGGCTGAAAGACTTGAGTCATTTAAGTCCATTTTAAATCAGTCCACTAGCTCTCTTTTATCCACCACATTAGATTTAGACCTTCTGCTCTCACCTTCAGTGCCCTGCATAACTGCACACTTTCTATGTGTACAGGTTTGCTCTCTCCACTTACTGTTGACATCAGTCTTGATGTCCCACTTATCTACCTCTCCTGCAAGCTTTTCTGTGTCATTCTGTCCTGTTTGTGAGATGCAGTGCTGATTCGGGTTCACTGAGTTTGAACTTTTCATTCAAATCCCTCCCTTTAAGTTCATTTTGGTGGTGCCTACAATTAATGGCTCACTGATGATAATTATTTTAAATAAACCATTTAGTTAAGCAATTGAGGTGTTTACAAGCCCCAACAGCTTAACAGCTTGAACGTACTGCTGTAATATGTGAGGTAGTTCTTTGCTCCATCTTCTCCTGCTGTTTATTACTCTTTCCAATCTAAAGTTAGATGGTAAATTCTTCAGGGAAGTGCTTATATCTTTCTTTTTGTTCAGTGTGGTGCCTGTCATGTTTTAGGGCACAATAAAAGGTAATACAGAATGTGCACAAACTGATACCCGTAATCCAACACAGACTCAAACCTGTTAATACAATTAAGAAAAAGTCTTAAAACCCAAATGTCGCAGTAGGTGTTCAGTGACCAACAAGAATAGCAGAAATCCGTAAGAATATAACCATTTTAAGTGAAAGGCTTAATTTCCAAGTCTCCCTAAAGGAGCAATGCCACACTTCAGGAAAATTGGGAAAATATTCAACTGAATAGTTCTACAGAGGTGCTTAAAACTCAGTAGATTGAATCAATGTGAACTGCCTATTTTAGTCCATGTAAGCAGCCAAGAATGTCTGTCTAGAAACAGTTTTCCAGGACATAGTTGTCACATGCTGCAGATGAATGTTGTGCTTGCTTCTGCTAGAGCTGAAGTCTATGACTTAATCTTATCTGTTTAACATCCAAGAATCCAGTTTTAGATTTTTGGCAGCTAGCATATGCTTCCCCTGTGGCAACTGCATAATAACATAATATAGTTAAAAAAATCCAGATCCTTTAAGGCTCAATTACCTCACGAAACTATTTTAAAATTCAGGGTGAGCAAAACTGCAGTATTTCAGTTTACAAGCATCATTTTAGTTTACAGCTGTTTTAAAGGACCCATTCTAATGTTTTATATCTTTCAGCACCTGCAGAAGTGAATGAAAATATTTATTCTATTTTGCAGAGAGCTACTAGAACCAAGAAAGTAGAATGGAGTAAGAACAAAGTCTTTTAAAATAAAGATAAGATCCAGGATAACTGACTTTATTACCACTATGTAACACTGAAGATAGGTTTAAAAATCTTGCAAAGCCAGAATAAAAATAACCTATAAGCAAGTAAGAATCTTTAAAATGGCCCATTGCCTAAATGAATATTTATATCAGTACTTATAATCCTGATACAACCCAATTAGATTCTTAATATTTTTAATTACTGTTTTTGAAAAATGTATGTACATGAAGGGATCAGTCTGTTTAACCTGTGGAATTAATTCGCCTACATTCTAAATTCTATGGGTAGGAACTCTCTTTTCAGTGATTATCAATACCAACTGCAGGCTTTGCTGAAATACAAAATGAAGAATAAGAATGGGAGGGTACAATAAACGAGACCTTCAAAGAGCACTGCCTGGGGCCAGGAGAGGCAACCTTCTCCCCCAAATAGGAAAGGCTAAAGAGAAAGGATATCAATCATGAAGAGCAAAAAAGAGGAAAGTAAAACAGGTAAAAGAACAAGGTGAGGGCTGCAGCAGGGGAATAGTGGAGAGGAAAGGCAGGAATGACAAGAGAGTTGAAAGGAATCGGTCTCTTTGGTTTCTGGTTAACTAAAGTTACAACTAAAGGGATTATGTTAGCACCAGAGGAAAGGGAGTTGAAGGTTTAAATAAATGTCCTGGGCTGGTACACCAGGCAGAAACCTCAGGCAGCGCCAGCTTCTCTGCAAAGGAGTCAAAGGATGCATTGAGCGATGCCAAAATGAGCTCTGCTCAGAGACAGGAGAATTAGGGATGGAAACAGAGGGTCTCCCTCCCCACCCTTCTCTTTGTGAGCAGTTAAGGGATGCAAAAAGGTCCTGCATGCTAGCTTTATTCTGACAGCACAGCAGGTGCAGGTGTTGCCCTTCACACTAGCAGGTTCATGCTGCTCTACTTATGTCTGTGAACAGCAATTCATAACAGAGGGGCCAATTCTGGTACAAAGTGAGCAGGCAAGTGACCATGTCCTTTTCTCCTCTTCGCAAAGATGGCCCTAAGGTAGCACTTGTGGTTTCATCACTAGTGTATCTATTTTCTAGGAAGCGATAGGAGACCATAAATACACTTCATTCAGAGCAGCTGAAGGCTGCAAGGCTTTCAGCAGAGCTGGGAAAATGATGGGCAAAGGGGAGGGAAATTCCCTATGAATTATGGAGCTGGTCAAACACCAGAAAAGCTGGTATGTCAAATAAATGACTTGAGGAAAACCAGCCACATTCACTGAACAGTGAAGAGTTTCTTCATGTTAGAGCATATCCTTCTAAATTTCCAAGCTGATTCTGAACCGGACATAATTTCCATTCCTTCATGTCTCTTCATGGCAGGCACTGATAATCTTTTCGTAAATAGTGTTAGGCCAAGAATTATTATGTGAGGAAATGTATGAATAACTTTGAATTACAAGTAAGTTAAAGAGTTTCACAGTCTGACCATGAACTATGTACTAGTGAGGAAAAGCAGCTATCTTCACTGAATAAATAATTTGTTCAAAATTATTTTCTCATTCCAGACTTACAGACTTACCAATTTGGCCTGGATTCAAACCAGTCATTAAGTGAAAAACTGTTTCCTGAAACTTATCCAAAAAAAGGTCAATTTTCATAAAACTTGTATGTGTTTAGTTGCTTTAGATAATACATGATTTTCTGTAAATAGCTCATGAGCACTATAGGTCTGAACAGGGATGTCTGCCTGCATCTACAGACAGTCTAGATCATTAACTTTGGGAAATGTGAAGTGCGCCATGAATCTCAATAGAGTGTTAACAAAGTGCTATCAGGATCCTGTCAACAGCCCCTCGGGAGGAGCATGGATGTGACGAGCACCAGGGCAGGTCTGAACCAGTTGCCCTAGAGGGGGTAAAGACTGGGAGGTTTCTCTACAACCTCCCTTCCTTCCAGGTGCTTTTCTCCAGGGAAAAGGCTGCTGCTACAACGAGGAGCCCTCCTATCAATCCTGCAGGAACCATGAAAAGAACCTCTTGGTACTCCTGCCCCACAAAATGAAGAGGGACCCCCTTGCTACTGGGGGTAGGGCCATGGTGATGGCATCCAACATGTTATTTTATAACTGAAGACCAATTCTTTTGGCAGCCATGACCACTTAGGTAATTCCTGCTTCTTGTTCCTGTAGCAAATGCCTCAGTTAGGTCGATACAAAGGTTTGTCTGGCTGTACGATGAATCAGATCAGGGACTGACCGGGAGCTAATATAATCTTGTAAATATAAGTTATTTTCAACCAAGATTGGAGGGAATGAAGGAAAATAGCTTGCAGTTATCAATAGGTAACTGACTTCTGGAACTAGTGAGAAACCAGTGTTCATATACTTGCTCACTGAAACATACTCAGGGGTGTACTATGGTGAAACCATCCTTGGAAGCACAAAGACAGGGACAGGGGCCATTCAGTCCTTCCCTATCTACCTCCCCAACTCTCTCCTGTACCTTCCATCCATGCTGGAGATCCAGTTCACTGGTTGAGTTCCATATAAGTGTGCTTGACTGGTTTTCCTTTTTTTTAAATTCTCCATTTACTTACGTGCTTGCTCAAAAATTTAAGGTTATTTAAAGCATATTTTTATGTACATATGAACTGTAAAATATTAAGTATAGCTATGCTTAAATAACTTGAGGCAAAGTGATAAGAAAATCAAGCATGTGGCTGACAGTCTTAGAAAAGGGACAATGTTAGAGGTACATTTTAGCAAAAACAGTATTAATGTTTTATAGCTTTATTATACACTGTAAACACTTGCACACTTGATTAAACCTACTATTTAAACCAAGGAAGCTTCTCAAATGCAGAAAGTAAAAGGATACATAAGAACATGGTGGATTAGGCCGAAGTTGACACAGAATGTAATAACACATTACACTTTAATAGATTTACCCAATCAAGGCCTCTGAGAGGAAAAATAATATTATCATCAGAATGATAAACATTTCAGTAATTAACTCCAGTTCTAGATTATCCCTAGATATATCTCACAAAGAGTCAGTGAGATTTCCCAAGCCTCTCGGAAATACAAAAAGGCCTCTGCAGCATTTAAAAAAGAGATTATACTCTTCAAGTTCTTTTTTTTAAAAAGGTTGTACAACGAGCAAAGAGACTTGCTAATAATTATGTAAATTATTTAACTCAATATGAACTTATTTGTTTCAATATGTACCATGCTGTTATGCACGTTAAGGTTTAACATGAAAATGTTGAAGCAATAGAAGAAAATCTGATTTCTTAATGAATCTGAACACTACCATTCACTGACCTGATTTCTTAATGATTCCAAATGATACCACACTGACCAAATATAACTAAGTTCCAGCACAAAGCTGAATAGATAGAGGAGTTTAAAATACAATTCACTCATTGTGGCTCTACATGAAATTGGCAATAAATGTCTGTTTCAACAGAAAAAAACCTGAAGGCCTAGTATGAATGAAGCTGCAATACTTCTATATATTAAAAAATAAGGACCAAGCTTCAGACAGATGCATTTTCCTTAAGTGAGCTTCCATCCAGCTGTCATCAACAGACGTCTGTGTGAGGGGCTTGCTGTCCTTATCACCAGCTGGAAGACTAGAAGAGATACAGTGCAATTCCTCTTCTTCTGCTCCCTGTACACAGATCACAAATGTGGCCTTGGAGACTGAAGGATACGACAGTAGACGACAGCAATACTGCGTAAACCAGTGACAGGATAAACAAAAGAAACAGTGGAGAAGATTTTCCAGTGTCAGTTCCAACTTCATTATGCACCAAGTGTTCCACTAATGCCAGAGAGCACGGCAAATTAACAGGATATTTTAAAGAGCACTGTGCTGTTTTCACAAACCATCACTGTAGGATGCAGAAATAGACAGATTTCCTCCAAGACTCATCTCTCTCACATGTGGTAGTCATTTCTGTTTCGTTCCAGCACAAATAGCAGTAGAGGACTATTCCCTCTCTGGTCCCTTTCCATAGTCTATAAATAAGGTACATTACCAGCTGTTGACTTATGTCAATTCTGAGCTATGTCATAAATTTATAGGCAGGAAATAAAAACCAGTCAATTGAAAGTAATCCTTTGCATGACTCTACCTTTTTCATGTAAGAAATATGTATATTTTTTAAATAATTGGAATAAAGCATATCACAGTCCCTCAGCTTGGTATGTAGTTCTCAGAAGCGTGGAAGAAGCATTATTACAAAACTTCTAGGTGTTCCTGGAAGAAACAGTACTCGCCTGAAGGTAGGCAAGGTGAAAACCTCTGAACTCGCCAGTGGAAAATCTACAGTGAATCCTGGGATCTCAAAAGATACTCTGAACTCCTGACAAATTCACATTTTCATGGAAATTCTTTGTGGATCATTGTGTTGGAATAGCAGCATTCTCAAATCAAAGTCATGGATACTGACTCAACTCCAGCAAAGTAAATTTTTGCAAACCATGAGATGGGATTATGTCAATGAAATCCTGGCCTCTTTCCAGCACTTCTCTGTGTCATGTCAAACAGCCTCTAGTGAGGATTCACCCTAAATCACCTTTGCAATGAGAGGTTAACTGAACAGATGCAAAACAAAGCTAAAAAGACACTGCAAAAGAAGGAACAGTTTTTGCCTACACACTTTGATTTAACCCTAGACCCAAATCCTCCTAAATAGGCCTAAGGAAGCAATTGTAGAGACACAACTTGCTACCCCCAAGCATCCAAAAACAGTGAGGCAAAAATCATTACTTTGTCTTGAAAAGCCTCACACTGAGGAGTTGGGGTAGGGGGTGCATCTTTTTACTATGGATTTTGAAGTATAGGATTCACTTTTTCAAACTTCTATTCACCGTTTATATAAATGTGAGATTCTCCCCACACTCTCAGAACATCTGGAGCTGATGACTTCAGGAAAGCACTAAACATTACTAAAATTTTTAATACCCAGGCTGCCAGCTTAGGTCTGCAGTGCTACTATCCAAAATTTTCTTTGAGGGCTGCAGGGAACTTGGTTCATCAGCAGAGCAGCACTGCAGGAATTCCTGCAGGTGGGAGAAGAGAAGAGAAAGGAGATGGAGCTCCTCCTAGCTCGTCCTGGCAAAGATTACCCATCATTGCCTTTGTGACAAAGGATGGTTATGCTACCCATGTCCTCCCTTCACGCATTTTGCATCAATGTTTGGTTCTGGCTTGAAAATCTTCAGTGTTTCAAATCTGGCTAAATTGAGACCTGTGCTGTATTACATTTGGCCACATTGTATGTCCCAGTCCTCATAACTGATTCCTGCTGTGGTCCAGCATCTGCAGTAAGTGTCTCCTGAAAGATGTTTGGCAACCCTCAACTATCTGATTTACTCTGCTTTCAAAATAAACCTTTCTGATAAAATACTAGCTCGTTCTTCAGCTTCTCTTAGGACTTTATAATGTACTTGAGCAGTACAGATTTCTTGGGTATTGCAGGTTAAAAATGATATGGGATTTGGTGAGTGTGAAAAGATGTTTTAAATCTACATATTTCAGTCCATATGACTCCAGTGGTGCTGGCTTAGCCATGATCATTCCTGTAGAAAATGCCACATGCCCAAAAAGCAGGTTTTTTTCCGACACTATAGAGAAAGATGGGAGGGAACAAAAGCAGCAAGTGGGTGCACACTGGCTTCTCACTGACCTTCTACATTATATTTTACATTTATTTTAATTTTCTGCCTCTTTCCATATGTTTCTCCTTCCTTCCAGCCCTAGAGAGTGGTGAGAAAGTAAGACCCAACACACAGCTTTTGGGCAGGGGGATTCTGGTGTGGACTAGGCGACCTAGACAAACGACCGACCATAATGCATTTCACAGGGCAAGTGAATCTCCTCACCTCCTAAGAGCAATAAGAAAGCATGCAGGAGAAAATCTCTGTGTTATGCCCTAAAGTAACCCAGGGCAGTTATAATAACTCAGCTTTCCAGTGAGTTTTAGGACAAGGCAATCAGTCCTATTATTATTTTACTGCCATAAGGGAGCTCTCTTCAAAGGTATGATGATAGAGCAATAATCTACAATGTACATTCTTATCATCACTGGTAAGTGAATCATAGAATACTCCTAAATTATCATACACCATAAAAAGATGAAGCCACATGCACATTTTAAAAGGTAATTATTACATTTAAAGAAATGAAACCGCATTCTGAATTATTTCAATATCTTATTTAGCTCAAGACACTGCATCAATTTATTTTTTTCTATTAAAGTCCTTTTTCACAATTCCTTTCTGTTAGAAAATAAAAGCTTAAAGCTAAGAACAGATACTGAAAAGTATTAATGAAACCTGTGTCTGCATAGCAGAATCAAAGCAGTAGGAGAGGCAGCAGCTGGCCACAGAAAAGGGCAGATGAGATAGGGAAAACTGTAACAAGAGAGGCAAGAGATAGTAGGAGATAGCAAAGATTTACAAATGAGTTACTTGTTGCCATCCATTATCATCTATATCTGCAACAGGGAAAAATGTAGTTTAGGAGATTTGCAGTTTTGTAAATGTCAGTGCGTTATGGTATCAAAACTGAACACCAAAATCTTCAGTGTAACTTACAAGTGAATTATATACAGCAGGGTATATGGGATCTGGTTAAATCTAAATAAATGTGCATATGGAAACCATAATTTATGTGGTTGGGTGCTTTCTCAAAGGCACATATGTCTGTTATTAATCTTTGGAAATCAACTGTGTTTCTTACAAACACAAATTAATGCACCACTTTTTATATTTCCAAATTAAGTCATATAATAAAATACATCCTTTCAGTCAAGGTAATGCAAGTTGACATGTGCTTTCCTTTGTGAAGCAGATGTTTTAATTGTTTGATAAGCTCCTAATAGTTTGCTTTTTCTGAAAGGAAAACGAAAGTAGATGAATGACCTCTCCCTCCCCATGGCTTTCAGAACAGCTACTTTTCTTGAAGATTAGAAGTCTCTTGGACTCAAGCCCTAACTCCTCTTGTATCTGCAAGCTACAGTCTGGATTAGTTTTCTCCTTTAACAAAAACTCCTGCTGTGTTGGAGAATCTCTTAATTACTTTTCAAGCTTCTCCTGTTATTGTGGAACTCTATGAAAATCTGATTACAGTGCTAATAAAATGAGTGAATAACTTTTTTTCCATTTCATCTGAAGGCTTCAAAATACAAAGATACACAAAATCACATAGCAAGATTGCATTAGTATAAATATATGAATGGTGCCAAATAAGAACCTTATGTCACGAAAATGTAACTGTGGGAACTATTCAAACCACATCCGATAATGTGAAGTACTAAGGAACAAAATTTGACAATTTAGGTGTTCAGAGTTCTTTTATAAGGTAATTTATGAAACTGAATATTTTCCCCTCTGAGAGCTAAGAAAAAACAGTGCATTTCCCACAACCTTTAGGGAAGAAAAGAAAGGGGGATGGGGGAAATCTTAAGTCCAAGAACCCCCAACCAGTTTGAAATTCTACAGCTGATAGTGGTGCTTCAAAGGCCACCAGTGGCTTCCAGTCTACTACCAGACATAAAGATTCTGAACACACAGTCAGAATTGCTTTAGTGGGAGCTTCTGTCCTTTTGATAGCAAACACAGACTTAAAAATCTGCCCAGCCAAAATTTTGTAGTACAAGGCCGAAAAGGAAAACAGAGCTCTACAACAGGGAATTGCAAATCTGTTATGGTTTAGCGGGTGCTCAAATATATCTTCATCTCTTCTGTATTAGATGTCTTTATCCTGGGCTAAAAATTTCTGTATCGCATACCCATGGCAAAGACACTCGCAAGCCACAAGCAAGGTAACCTGATTGAACACAGTGGGCCAGGATATGTGTGTTTCTTTTTTTAAAGACAGTGATGTGTCTCTGGGGGAGCTGAGGAAAGTTCCTACAGGAACAGCCCCAGGTGATGAGACCCTTCATTGCCTTGGTTTTGTCTGTGAGGGAGCTCCTTCTCCATCACTTTCTTTTTTCAACTGTCTTCTCAAGTTAATTTGGGATGTATATTCCTCCAGCACTTCTTGCTTCCACAGTAATTTATCCTTTGAAGTGAGTAGCTGGACATACAGGTAGACTTATGCTAGCCAATATTGGAAATTAGTGAGGAGACTATAGAGAGCCTCACCTTAAAAGATGGGGTGTGCTCTATCATCGTAGAATATGTAACAGCAAAAGGGAGGTGCAGTAGATTTTGGAATTGATGATGCTGACATGAAACTAGAGAAACGTGGATGAATTCTATAGGGTTATTTATTTTTATAGAAAGTAAAGCAACAGGATGGTGCTCTCAATAGGTAGAGGGTTCTACACCTACATGATGCCATCACACCAAGTTGCTCTGCGATGCCTGCGGGAATTTAGCAAGAGCTGAAGCCATTGCCTTGTTGGGAGCAGCTGATCAGCTGCATCCTGCCTCCAGGCTGAGCTCCTGCAGGCACTTTTTCAGAAGCCAGGTGTCCTCTTTCAAAAATGGCACTTTGGCATTACTCAAAATAAAGGAATGAAGGCGAGGCGTATACCTTTTTTCAAGCATTGGGCATCTGCATGCACATCGTGCCTGTACTCTCACACTAGTCCCATGAGTTTCATGCCAGCATTCAGCCACTGCTCCCCTGATGCCAGGAGATATCTAGGTGCACAGGCTGCTAAGTGCAAATTATTACTGCTTGGAAGAGCAGTACCTATGCCTCCACATGGAAAGCTGTGCAACTTTTCAGGAGCATTACACTGACTTTGGCTTCTTGCATTTCTGTACTGACCACAGAGCCCTTCCCTGCGTGCAAGCCACAGGTACCACAGGAGCCATTGTTGTCACACAGCGTCACATCGTAGCCCCCTCTCCTGCAGTATGGCATCTGCAGGCACTTTTCAGATTAAGTCACTTGTGATATGGCTCCACAGGCCTCCGCACACAAGCCAAGGCAGCAAGGGACTCCAAGTTACTGTTGTTTAGTTCTGAAGATGAAGTGGAAAACACGTGTAAACACTAGCATTCTGTTAACATTTAAATCTGTCTCCTAAAGCTAATGTGCCAGAGGAAGAAAACAACAACAAAAAAGTAAAACAAAGGCTGGTTGCTGTGCTGGCTGTTTGTCCTCAGGAGGCTGATGTCCTGATGTCACCGGCACTGGCATGGGCAGAGCCAAGCCTTCCCCTTTTGGTTCTTTTGCTGCCATTCAGACCAGCAGCTCACTGCTCCAAACACTGCTGTAACAAATGGGAGCCAGAGCAGGGTTTTTTTTGTTGTTTTTTTCCTCCTGTAAATTCAGAGTAAATTAGATTTGGTGCCCCGCCAAGAACAAAATACTGTCTACTATTGTAAGGATTGTTATGGGCCAGATCTTCAAATCTCTACTACTGGCAAAGTGTGTTTGTCCAACTATTGAGTTAGTAAAGATATCTGATTTGGCCCAGTATCTTTTACAGCTATGTCTTTAACTCTTTTTCCTCTCAGAACATGTAAGTGAGTATAGCCTTTATAATAATTGGATATGTCTAAATAAGCAGTTTGGGATTCCCTGCTGTAACTGTACCTGGCCTGGTTGATTAGAGATCTTTTTTTTAAACAGTGCAATTAATTTTTATAGTATGCAAATATGAGCTCTGATGATCACAACATTATTTCCCTGGGTGGAATAAAACAAATCCAATGTGAGTACCCAAGAGGAGAATGGAGATCTAAATAATGTAGTATCTAGCAGCCACAATAATAAGTGCCTTGTGGAAAGTTGGAAATAACTCCTGTTTTCCATGCTGATTTTTCTAAAGCTTGTAAATTTTTTGCCTCAAAGCATCTTAGAGTCTGAATAAAAGAATAATTATGACATTTGTTAAAATTTCAAAGTGGATCTGTCCACAACTTTTTCATGTTGGCTTTCTGTAAACACTGCACATTTCTAGACAAAATCTTCCCTCTTGCACTCCACAAAGAGGACAGAGCAGACAGATCAATCTAATCCCAAAAGTGCAAATTTCAGACTAATTTGTTTTTTTATTAGTTTCATAAGTAATTATAAATAATTCCAAAATAGTTTATACATGTGTGATGTATGTCTGGACATTTAAAAGCCAACAAGAAGAATTCAGTTAAAAAAGTTTCATTATAAGCAATTTGCCTATCTCTGCCTCACAAAATTTTCCCAGCATTGTCTGGATGCAATGATGGCTGCTGTCAAGAATATGAATTGCTTGGTTTAATATCTTCTCTTTGCTGTGAAAAAGTGATTAAAATAGAGCTTTAAATGGAATCAGTTTTTTAAAAGGTTACAAGTTATTAAGGAAAATGTATTTTTACTGTAGAATTACTTTTTTAAATGACAGAATACGGGATGGAGTGGCATTTTAGAGGGCTGGAGAGCAATGGAGAAATTAGATTGTTTTCATGTGAAAAACCTGATGCTTTTGTAACAGTCTTCTTTGATAACGAGATTTGTTTTAATTAATAGTCTGTTTAACATGTGCATGCCATTATCAGGAATTATTGCGCTTCAGAGACCTCTCAGCAGAAGTAAAGACACAGTGAGGGTGGGGTTAATATGTTTGAGGTAGAGGAAGCTACACTGGTTCCACAGCTGGGAGGAATGGGTTCATACTATCACGGTGCTGTGAACGATGGGATCAGCCATACCAGGAAAACATTACCCACTATAAGATATGGACAAACCCATTTTGCACTAGAGTAGAAAATAATTTTGAATCACATGGTACAGTAACATAGATGACTGAATTCACAATGGACAGGTTGAACTGAGTAGCAGTTAAGAGTAAGGAGTCATTGAATTGTCTGTTTGTATAAAAGGAATAGAAAATAAGAAATATTACCACCTTCTTTCTCATATCCTTTCTACTCTTACTGCTTCCATTTCTGACCTCACAAAATAGTCAGACTAGACACTAGTTTGCAGCTATTTACACTGTATTAACACATTCTCAAGAGACTTGAGAGAAGAAAGGGTAAAAAAAACCTAAGGCTTAACCTACATGAAGGAATAAATGTTGGTAACTGATGCCCACTGGAAGCAAAGTTGAGTGCTTCACTCTGGCGGAGGAGATGTTGAATTCACTCTGCTGTTTTCTTTACTGAGAGTACCATCCTGGTGTTTACTTTGATGATATGTATCTCACTGAGTCAGATAAATTAGTCTGGATTTACAATGGTGTAATTGATGGTTATATTCTGCTAGCCTTACTGATGCCAAGATGTGTATTACTTTCCTAGGCCCAGATCCCTCCAGCAGCAGTGTTTAAGAATGTGTCCTTGTACCCACTTTCTATCACTGCTAATTACTGTCCCAGAGTGATCATGCTAATTTCCTTCAGTAAGTGGATGTAGAAGAGTGCTCAGCCTACTGAAGGTAATGTCAATCCCATCTCAGCTTACTGAGTTTATGTGTTAAATCACTTTGTGACTGCAGAGTATTGACTATAAAAAGCTTGAGACTTTTCTGGGTGATCACCATCTGGGATTGCTGATCTGAGACAAGGGTGTGAAAGCATGCAGTCTGTGTGAATTGTCTGTATTCTCCCAGTTGCTGCTGCTCTGCGTCATTCTTTGAAGTATTCCCCGAGGAATGGCATACTACCCAGCTGAATCAAGCATAGTTAAGGCTTGCCATAATATCACATTTCCAAAACTGGTCTATTTCAGCTTGAAATGGGTTATGTGCCCTTTGGTTGTGTATCTCATTTCTAAACCTAAAAATACTTCTGTTACAGAACAGAAAGAATACCCCTCTGAAAGTGTGTAGAAGGAGATGTGATAAATCAATTAGCAGTAAGATACTGAGGGCTAGCTTGTTCAAACAATTCTCCTCTTGACCTATGCTTACTCTGTGAATCTTGCTGAAATGTAATTAAATAATATTCTAAAACACTGATTCTGAAAATATGATTGGTGTTTTGTGTTTAATCAAACAGATTTTTTTTTCCTGCATGTAAAACAACTTCAAGAAATCACTTTTTTATGGCTCAAAGTTAGAGGAAACTCTTTCTCAGTATTTCACAATGTTTTCCTCTTTAGTAAGACTGATTTATTAAAGCATTCCAGTTCAGTATTTAAACAGTGCCTTGGACCAAAGAATTTGTGCTTAAGTGTAAAACTACAGCCTGGGTCATGGCAGAACACACAGGTATTGCTCGAAGAGCAGTAGAGGAAAAGACCCAGAGCGACACGCATCCTTGTTATTTCCATTGCTCTAACCCTGCTGCCTTGTTCAGTTTGCTGGCCAGTACATTGAAGAGAGTAGAGAGTCTCCTAAGAGTTGAGACTCTTCTTGTCTTGGGCAGTGTCCCAGAAAGCAATGAAAAGGTAAGGCAGCTTCCTTTGCTTTGGCCCTTCAGATCCACACAGTTCAGCTCTGATGTATAATTTATGTCAGGCCCATTGACACATATAACCCCATAATACTATAACTAGTTACAAAAGATCCTCTTCTGACAGTGCTATTCCTATTTTATTCAAACTTTCACCCTTACAGTACTTCTAATATCTTTGGGAGTTGCTGCTAATCTAGAAATGTTTTCCACTTCTGAAATTGGTCATTAATAATACTGCTACTACTGTGCCTCAGTATCCCACCTATAGGTTTCTAGTTATGTTAAAAGTATGAACCAAGGCCACCATGAGGTCTTCAGACTAGAAAGGAAGACCACCTAGTCATAAACGCCGTATTTTGAGAGGCTGAAGGGCCCTACATCACTAGATTATGATATTCCCCAATACAGAGAGGGCTGCAATTTCCACTACTGCCTCAGACTTCTAGAAACTCTGACTTTTAGTGTGGAGGGTATCTTAGCAGAGTTCATGCAGGGAGCATAAATATCTTCTTAGTCACACCTGCACAGACCTGTACCCTCATGATGTTATAACATTATCTACAGTTGTGCAGGAACTAGATAGGATACTAGATAGGTATCTGTTGTCTTTTGTCTTTGAAAGTAGTTTAGATACTCAATATTTGGAATAGAAGAGTTCTCTCTGGTGAACAGCCTCCCAGTTTGTCATCAACCAATGATCTGTGAGTTACAGTTTCTGAAGTGAGGGACTGAGGCACGCACTTACACATCTGGAAGGTAAAAATGCACAACAGATTGGATTGGGGGAGGGAAGATCATCCAGGGACAAAGTCAAGAAAAAGAGCGTGTGCAAAGAAACAGTGGGGGAAAATAGAGTGGATGGAAAAGGAAAGCAAAAATGGAGGGAGGGAGAAAAATAACAAGCAGTTCAGGTACAAAAACCTTATTCAGAGAAAAACAAGGAAAAAGTAGAAAGTAGAAGTCACAAAAAGGTGACATGAAAGCAAAAACAAAGGTACAGAAATGAGTGGAAAAGACAGTGGGAGGCTTACTCAAACAGGATTAGACTATGAGATGATCTTTTTACTCACCATGGGTTTTTTCTCCCTAGTACAACACTTCTCCACTTGCTGTAGGGGCCTTTTCGAGTTTTTTTGCTTTATTTTTGTGGGGTTTTAAAGCTTAAAATACTCAGCTCCATCAGTTTTCTCAAGGTAGTTAATGAAAGAGAACTTAATTCCAGATGCTGAAATCTGTTTACTACTAAATAAATAAATGAATAGGGCCATAAGCTGACAGACAATTCAAATTTATAATACATTATCATCTGTTCACTGAAGGGATAAAATAGTTTATTCGTGCAAAGACACATTTTGCCTTCACTCGCAACCTTTTAAAGTGACATCATGTGGAAAGCAGGAGTTGCACAGAGTCACATTGCCTGCAGAAGGCCCGATATGAAAGCAAACCCTGTCTTCAAAAAATGAAGTGCGACGAATCACAAGGCAGCACAGGGGAGTGAGACAGCACTCCAGTTTTGCTACTGGGGTAACTACGTGAAGAGTCCTTTGAAGCAGACAGCAGGCTACCCCATATTTTGTGTACCTGGAACATCTGAAGGAGACTATGTGCAAAAGAAGAGGAAGGCTCTGAGGTGCACATGCCTTCCCAGGGTGTTCTTGGTACTACAAGGCTCTACAATAGTATACGACTTTAGAACATAAACTGTGGCAGGAGTGAGGTTTGGACGCAGAGAGATTTCAAAAACTATTGTATTGATATGAAAGACTGGCAATAAAAAGAAAGCAGAAATAGGCTTCACCCGAGACACTGAGATACCTACTATGGATGAAGGTAACAGACTTGTACATGGGACCTGCCACGCACTCATGCAGAAGGGCAATATCTGGCAAGTAAAACATGTTTGTTGACTGATTATTGTTTTGAAATACATCCTTCTGTAGTAATTTTTTTCCATCAGTAAAGTTAGTTGGTTGGTGCATAATTCTATTTTTGTCCCTGAGATTCAAGGCTAGATGCTGATCTAAGATGCTTGAGCACAACACATCGGGGCACGCAGTCATAAATCTTTCCTATGAGCAGCAGGGAACACAGGTCCTAATCTTGATCCCACCTAAAAGAATGATAGCTAAAGATCTATAGCTTGCAGTAAATGGTGGCAAACTGAACTGAAGGAGTTGAAGTGTTGGCTGCTCTTCTCCCAGAAAACCTCACAGAGGTTACAAGACTTCTCCCAGAGGTTGCCACCTCCTAACATGAGCTCATGATTCAGCTCTAAACCACTGCAGCTTACAGCTTGGCCTATTAAGGTAAACCAACATTGATTTTGGTTTATGCTAAACTGTAAGGTTCAGGAGCTGATTCACGAGCCACTCAGCCACCCCTGCCACAGGGCAGATGCCTCTGGAAGATAGCAGGGTTGAGGGCATTAATTGCTTCAGTTGCTGAATTTTAAACTGCCAATAGCTGGGTATTAATATGTTTATGGGGAGTCCCCTGTGGAGAAGACCACAAAAAAACTACCAAACAGAGAGTTACAGCTTAGTCTGAAACTGTGATAATAATAATTTGCAGCTTACTTAGGATCCCTGCCTTCCCATATAATTTTTAAAACTGTACATTATTGTTGCTACCACGAATACAGCTGCAATCTGAGATCTCAGATGGATGTTTTCTTCTATTCCTGGAGTAAAAAATGGTATCACAATTCACCTTTACAACTATGCTGTGGAAAATGAAAGTTCTTGTAGTATTCACTGATGTTTTCAAGAGTTATATTAATATTTTGCATCTCAACCTGAAGAACTCACAAATTTATACAAATATCTGAACTTTTTGACATCCATGTGACTATTATGTATATTTTGTGAAAAGGAAACTGAGGAAAAGTTACTCAGTTTGTGTAGTTACACAAGGCATCTTAGCTCTCCTTACTTTTAATCCTGTTTTATCAGAAAAGACCATTCTTTCCCCAAGACACTCATAACAAAATCTGAAATCACATGAAACTAGACTGGTTTAGGGTTTCAATGTAAGTTTAAAACTTAGCTCATTTTTAGAAAAAGCCTTACTATGACATTCATGAACTTCTGCATTAATCTAGATACTATTTTGAGCAAACTTGCCTATAGATCTGGTTTGGGCAAACTATGTAAAGTGCATGAAACCAGATCACCCAAGCTTTGATGCCTCTTAGTTGGTTTTGGTTTGCATTTTGAGTTTCAGACCAAAGCCATAGTTGAGGGAATGAACTGTTATGAATCAGAATAAAGAAAATGCTCATGTGAGGTTCTCTAAAAAGAAACCCACAGACTTTTGCACGGTTCTCTATTATCCCTACAACATTAAACAGTGCTTTAAGCCTTCCTTCAGAAATAAAGTAAAACTAAATTCTCTTGTCAGAGGGCTTACCCTTGTTAGAGTTTCAGAAAAGATAACCATTTTAAGGAGCACATTCCCTATGGTACATTCAGGACCACTTGATTAAAATACATACATGGCAAATAATGTATGGCATCAATAAAAAGATTTTATAGTGGCAATTAGGATTTGATCCAAAGTCCATTAATGTCAATGGGAATGGTTCCATTGATTTCACAGGAGTTTGAAGTAGGTCCACATGAAAAAAGATGTAAACCCATTTCTAGGCCTACCCTTGTCCACCTAGGTGAGCGGAAACCTGCATGTATTTCACAAGCCTTCCTTACCTTCTGGGCTCTCACCAATGGATTTTTAATTACCTGTAATGGCCAGGCCATTATATTTAAATTGCCAGCCAATTTCTAGTCCATTGTTTCAGATCTGTGGGATCCATGAACAGATGCCAAGGCAGCTGTGCAGCTCACAGCTTCCATGGCATTTCACCTCATGGGAGATGTAGCATAGCAAACCATTTAGGTGGCGTCTCTCTTAACTGGGAACTCTGGTCCGGTAACATGGTGCTATCCAAGCTGTCAGTGTGCAGGAGTGAAAAGCTATGGCTGAAACTCTTGCAAATCCAAATTATATCTTCCATTGTCTCAAAGGAATAATAAACCTTGGCTGGCTGCTTGTGGAATATAATAAATATCTAGCTGAATTAGTGGGCATTCC
>NW_010166751.1:38235-45807 GCF_000695765.1 Mesitornis unicolor
TGGCTGTTTTCTGGTTTTCCCAAACAGCATTTTTTTTCCAAGATCATAGTTCTTATTATCTGATAAACGTGATTTCTCTATACATAACTACATGAAAACTAAAGAAATTCAGAAATGTGAATTCAGTATTGTGAATTATACTTCTTGTATGGTCATAGTCAAAATAAAATACTCTTTACCAAAAACACATGACTGTTGAAAGTGGTTTCCACTGACATTGTGCCATGGCCCTGGGGGCACTCACCAGCCCAACTCTCCTTATCCAGCCTCCCCTGGGGATTCTCCCACCCTGCCTTGGGTCCCATGTCAGACCACTATGTCAGCCCCTGGCCCAGCCATGTCCAACTTCCCGCAGCCCTGCCCAGCCTGGTCATGGGCCCTGCCAAGCCAGACCCACAGTTTTGGCCTGTCCCCATTCCTAGGGAGATGGCTGATGCCCAGGATGGCACACACTACTGCAAGCACTTTCAAAAAAAGATGTCTCCACTGAGACTGACCATTCACCTGCAGTGTCAGGTCTGTTAGTCCTGCTCGGTCTGGACTGGGCTCTTGCAAATCTCACTGCTGTATCACCACGCAGTTGCACAGCATGTTTGAATCTGCAACACAAATTTTGTCACTTTAATGAGTTTTTCCAGGTAATGCTGGATTTTGGTGTCTTCTGTTTTTAAGTTAGTCAGGTCTTTGATCTCGTCAGTAGAAACCCAAAGTCTTGATGATGTGGAGCAATTTAACACCTATTTGTGATCCTGACAATGATGATTCATAAGCTAAGGATCCTGCCAACTCACCTGCAGATGCTGGCCTAGCAGAGCAAGCACTCCCACCTTCACCAAAGCACGGGCAGAAGCACTTCATCAAAATGTAAAGCAGTGAGACCTTTCACCAAGGGTGTCAGAGACATGGGCACAAGCCACTTTTTTTTCCTGAAGGGACAGGTTATCTCGGGCTGCTGCCTTGAAAACAGGCAATGGCATGGGAAGAGGACAGGGGACTTCTTAATCTCTCTTGCTAATGCTGTTCCATTTTGAATGGGATCATTAAATATTAAAAGAGTGAAAGATCAAAAGATAGAGAATTACTTTTAGCCTTTTTGTTAGGCACCTCACGTCTGCAGTTCCAATCCAGTGTAGATGTAGGTATTTTTTAGAGAGAAGAAGAGATACAATAAGAGAGAACAAATAAGCTAAGCACCAAAATGCTGTAGTGGTTAGGACACACTTCTGGGAGTTAGGAACTGTGTGGTTTTGTCCTTTAAGCCAGCAGAGAGAATTAAATTTCTATTTCCCACATTCTCAGTGATGCCTCCATCACCAGAAGATTCAGCAGACAAGGGTCTTCTGCTAGATCCAGGAGACAGATCCAGGAGCCTCATAGCTAGAAGTCCCAACCAGAGATAGGCACTTACAGTTGTGGAAGACACTGCGTCGATGTCATCTCTCTCCTTGCAACTCCCTAATGACTAGGTTAAGCAGCTAACTACTTAGCCAAATATTTGTGGACTTTCACTGTTTAAATACCTAGCTCTGCTAACGTATTTCACTTGAAATGTATGGCCTTCCCTGAGAATTGTGAACTTCACTAGCCAATACAGCATCAATAGTTAGAAATTGCAACAGAGATCCCAAATTGCTTTTGTGAGCCTAGTCTTTATCTATGCTGTGGTTTCCAGTTCAAAGAACTCTGCCAAACACAGGAAATTGAGACAATAAAACAACAACAACAACAACAAAAACATTTCAGAGAGAAACTGTGGGCTGGATTCTCTAATTACTTTTCACTTTTCCAGATTAACTGTAAAATGCAAGAAGCATACACTTTGGAGAGGTAGAAATGTATATGTAAGATGTAAAGCTGGTCAAAATGAGCATCTACCAGGATTAAAATACAGTAATAAATACAGCTAGGTAGGCTCTAAACTTAGTTACAAGGTTAAGCAAAGTTCCTTAAAACACTCATTGCAATAAGATTAAGAAGTCCAAGAGGCCACTTGTGCTTCTCAGGGCTCTGAACCGTGGTAAGGATACTCAGGGAAAAAGTGCTTACATATGAAGTAGACATGTTCCTGTGCTGTTCCTTGCACCTTTTTTAAATGAAGTGTATGCCTCACCTGTGTCCTCCCCATTGCCTCCCTGCGACTTTGCAGCCTCAGGAACAGCTCCAGTGTGATTAAGAGTGTGTCTGTCCCTTCCCTGAAGTTGCTGCTTCCACTGCTTGCCTGCTTCATTACAGGTAGGTAAGGAAGACGAGCAGTAGCTCTTCTGTTTCTTGCTCCCTGAGGTTCCACAGAAGGAGCTTAAGGAAGAGCACACAGGAGTTTGTTGGGTTCTGCTTAGACCTATAGGTAAAAGATGTAATTTATTCCCTGCAACATTTACCACTGAGGACAGGACAGAAGATGTTTGTTAGGTTTTTTTCTTCCTCAGTTTGTCCTTGGACTTAGCCACTGGCAGCTGCTGTATTGGCACTAGTTGGGTATAATGTCCCATAAAGCAGAAAGGATAATTTTGGTTTATCAAACTGCAGAGATCCCCCTTTATCCCTTCCAAGTACAGCCCAAATCAGGCTCTTTGGCCAGGATCTTCAGGAAAGAAGTGCAAATCATGGCTAGGCTGGCTTATTGCTGCAGGGGACTTCCATTTCGCTGGGGGAATCCCCTGCAGAGAGCATGTGGGTAATTTCCACTCTGCACAAGGCAGACAATCTGCTTCAGACTGATTGTGGTCCCTTGGGTTCCTGAAATATATTTGGTCGTTCATATTGAAAGGGCTTGAACAAGCCTGCTGCGTGAGGCTTGGTCTGCTGCGGTAGATGCACTAACCTACTCCTTTAGCATGAATTAATCATTCATTAACCCTAGAGGACATTAGCCCACATTCTTCTGGAACTTTAAATTTATTAAAAGGGGACATGAGTGCCCACGGCTTCTCTTTCTGTGTAAAGATGTAACTTTCCCTGCAGAACCACAAGAGATCCTCAGAATTTTACCCATTTTTAATCAGAAAACCAAGCTCTGATCCTGTGAATTAAGATGTTATGAAACCAACAGAAAATAGGAATGTGGAGGTGCTGAAGAGCATGTAGAAATAGCACCTAACCCCCCCCTTCATTTTCTTTTCTAACCTATCTTCACTTTTCAACATTGTCTCCCACGTATGGTGACGAATTAAGATAGGCAATGCAGGGAATTCTTCCAGATACAGGTCACTGCATTACAATAGCTTTGGAAATAAAAGATTTTTCCCTTCAGTACATACAAGATGAGATTCTTAAAGCAGTGGCTTACTCTAGGATTCAGTTGTTAACGATTTCTGTCCAGAAACTATAAGAGAATTATCCTATACAATTACCTTAAGTTGGGCTCTAAACCAGCACATAAAAATAAACCTCTATTCCGGACACTAAGCAGTGAATTATTCCCTATCTGAAAGAGAAAGCCAGGCTTTCACTAAGGACACGGAAGCAAGTTATTACCTCCCTCCCACCCATCCCTAATATGTTTTATCTTTATTCTTTACAATTCTGGATAGAGAAGCGGCTGAGAGCCATCAGGATCTCCAATGCCACACGCTTATTGTCCCAGTTGTTTTTTCTGGTTCCAGCTGAATGAAGTGGGAGCTGTTCTGCTTCTGAGCAAGGGGGGGAGGAGGAGTTGCAAATTCTTAGGGTTTTAGATTAGAGTAGAGTGAAAGAGATCTTACAAGAAGTTTTCCTCACAAGTTACGACTCTTTTAATATTTAATGGCTTGAAAAGTTTAGGGTCAGCAAGTTCTAATGATTTTGGGGTTTACACTATGGTATGGCAAATAATAATAACTTGTCTCTGTGCCCACACAATCATTTTACTTCAGAATGCCATGAAAATACTTTAAACAGATTTCTGTCAAGGTACTATTTGCATAATAGGCTTACCTAGTGTTCAGGATTCAATCATGTTTTCCTTGATCCAGGATATCATTTTTTAAGGGATGAGGACTTGTGCAATTAGCTGAAAACTCTAATGAAATTTCATCGCAGATACGTACCTTGCTACTCCACTTCATTCTACATGTTGATAGCAGGAAAACAAAATGAACATGAAGAATCCTGATCTCTGAATCATTCAAATGCTGTATTTTCAGACACAGCTGGTGCTTCAGAGATCAGGGTACCTGTGAAATTCAGTTTACATTTGCCAACATAAAGAGTGGGATTCATCCAAGTAGCAATAAAATTAAAACAAGATTGTAGGGGAAAAAAACCAAACCAGATGCAGTGTGAGAATAAACTATCTACAAATGGGAGAAACAGAATTATCAGAGAGGGAAAAATAATAGAGAACAGGCCAGATCCTCTGGACTAACCTCACGGCTTTGTGCCATCATAGTAGGATAAGAAAAGCCAGCTATGGGAGAGGAATCCTGCAACAGCATGAAGCTACTACAGAGACTCACACCATTCTGTGTCCCCACCTCAGTTCAGAGTGAAGGAGAAGACTGGGAAAGAGAGGGCCTGCTGCTGAGAGCTGCCTGCTATCTGCCCTTCAAACAGCCCCATGAGGCCCAATGGGGCCCCATGGGGCCAAAGACACTGAGCAGCAGGGAAGAAATTGAAGGAGTGACACAGGCTGGGATAGCTTCTCCTGAAAAGTGGGATCAGGTAAAGAATGTACAAAGGCACCATTGTTCCCACTCCCTCTGTTCTCTGCTGGTAATAGTTCAGATGGATGAAATGATCTGGTTCATTAGAATTTGGCTGAAAGAGATTGATAGAACAGGACACGCCATAAACAACTGAATATTTCCATTTCACTCTTTAATTTAAAATATTAAAGTTTTGAAAGTGAGATATGCTGTCACAAGAGGGATATTGTTATGTTTTCAGCTCTATCAGTTGAGATAATTCCTCAACTTTTCTCCACCTCAGAAAACCGATCCCTTTTTCAGTTATAACTTGACCACAGTCATTTAACAACTTAAATAGCAATATTAAAATGACATGTGTAAATGGGAATGAACAATAATTCATAAATAGAAATGCAGAAGAAACCTCAAAGTTGCATTTTCTTATTTCTTATTTTGACATGTAACAATAACTTCTAATTTCTCTGTTTTTCAACTGAACATAAATGGGTAACACTTGCAATATATGGGATCTCAGTACAGCTGAGTCTAAAAATCTAAACTGATCCAATACTTCTTTAAATGAAACACTCTTAAATGGAAGCCTGGCTGAGGTTTCTCCAACTTCATGAATTCTGGTTGACATGTCTGTCCTTAGACACTCTAAATCAAGAGGTCTTAACAGAAGTGTCCTTAACTGTAACAGTCCTAAAGTGTGACTGTCTGCGCCAGGCAAGCTGTACTTTGGTGACTCTCCGAGGAAGCTGCAAGCTTCTGTGAGAGTAAAGAACTTGATTTGTTTTGGATGCACCCAATCTTGTAAATAGTGTCAGCTTTTAGAAACCATGTACAACTAAGCAAGGGGAAAAAAAGTGTAATGTGTGTGCCTTAGCACTCCAGTATGGGTGAAGACTAACACTGGAGTATTGCCACTCACTTCAAAAGGGCCAGGATTTCACTGATGTGATCCAAACTTACAAAAGTACTCCAAAGGATTTTGAAAAATACAATATTATGCAGCCTTTAACATCTGAGGACCAAACATGTTATTTTCAAAGGTCAAAAGGATAAAACTGGGAGCAGTTGACTACCCTGCCCTACTCTCTTTACACTGTATAGGTAGGGCTCATTCAAAACCTCCACTTTCAAAATCATGGGTCACACCTCAGTGTGCATGTTCTATTCAGAAGGCAGTACAAACCTTCTCTCAAATTCAGTTGTCCTTAAGCCCTACCATTTAGAGCTTTGCACCAGAGGTTACACACCAAAAGAAAAATCAGGGCCTGACTCTCGATGACTCAACCCCTTCACTCTGCTGGAACACTTCAGTGCTCCCTTGATTTTTTTGTGGTACCGGGAATTTGACACAGATTCTGGAACACCATACGGCCCCATCCTACCCCTGCCTGAATTAGGCTGTTCACTGATCTTCTCTCTCTGTGCTTCCTGTGGATCCTAGTAGAAAAGAAGGGCTATAATGAAGCACACCAAACTGTCACTGAAGTGAAGTCCTGACACAAGCTGAGGAGTTTCAATAGACGGGGTATTCGAACAGGAAAAAATTATGCCTCCTTTAAGGCACCGTTAAGCAATCAGAGCACTATTAAGGAAATAGGGTGGAAGACTCATTTGGAAGGGAATTTCATCCCTTCCTCTATGGTTTTCAGGAGGTCTGTTTTGGAATGGCTGAAAGGAGAAGGCATGACTTAAGTGATTTTAGAAAAGGGGACCATGATGTCAAGAGTGTGCAATGCAACCAGCAGCCTTTCAGTATGATGCATTACTTGCAGAAGATTTGCATTCTTAAAAGGGTTTTTACGCATCATATTCTGTTCATTACTTAGTTATTAGTCCCTGTGAGAAGTCAATGCATGCTTGCAGATAGAAACCTACCTGGATGGTATTAGGATCTTTTCTCAATGAATTTGTCAGAAGCAAGAAAATATCTTGTAAACACACACAAAATAGGAAGAACTAGCTGACTGCAGTATTTTTATGTTCAAGTAAAAATGTCATTGGGATTATTTAATAAGGAAATTGGAAGAGACAATAAAACAAGTTCTTTCAAAACAATTACTGAACAAAGGAGATTAATTTTATGTACAGGAAAACTGCAAAAATCACTTCTGTTGTCTGGATATAACATGAAAGCAGGTGCCAATGATGTTTCTAATCCAGAAACATCTCATCAGCACTTCAAGTTTTCAATTTTTGTATGTTTGGTAGTATGGACTCCACCTACACCGTAATGACGAGTCAGAGAAACTACAAGACTTCCCAGCTCAAGCAGGGAGAAACCTTTTCTTGTACATGTAGAATGGCAAGAACTCATTTTATTTTTTTAATTCCCTTTAGTTGTTGGAAGGGGGGAAATGTTTTGACTTGCCATTACTCCTTTATCCGTGGCTGGGAAATTTTCCTGTTAGATGAAGAAAGGTTTGTGTTGATAAAAGTTTACATAATGTAGCTAAACATCAACTGCACATTATGCAAAGATTAAAGCTGTAGGGTCAGCACAGGGGCAGAAGTGTCTCAGGCCAACACAGCCAGCTACCTGACAGCCAGCTCTGTTAGAGGCTTGTTTTGTTCCAGGTCAATATTATTAACACTAAATATTTAACATTTAAGTGTGCCTCTGCCTTGGCCTCTCCCATTCCTTACTGCAGTGCTTGCCACACAGGTCATGCCTCCCTGCGTGGGAGGCAAGATTCATTTACCTGCCTGCAATCATGCTAGGGCACCTATCTCCAACCGGGATGCCCTGCGTCACCCCATGTTGTCAGTGCCCGGGGGCTGTTTGTGCCGTCAAGCCGTGGTCATGGTCGAAACTACCACGAGAACCACGAGTATGACCGCGCCGGAGCGGGCACCGTGTGCCCTCACACCACCTCTCGCCAGGCAACACGTTCCCCCCTCTCCTCGGCCAGGCCCCCCAGGGGCACAGGGCGCTACCTCTGGCCGCTCCGTCAGC